>NC_056735.1:1358214743-1358357243 GCF_019279795.1 Protopterus annectens
AGATGGGAGTGTTAATAGCACTAGCAGAAGTTGCTGGCTGTGATTCTTGACCACTTTCAATGCAAAGGATTTGTGAGCCTGATGTGTTTGGTATGTTTAACCAACAAGGTGCCATTCAAGGAAATTTTTGTTTTGTGCTAAGAACTGTATTTGTGTAGTAAACACTTTATTTGCATGCCAAAACCTTTGTTCAGCATCAAAGACTTTATCTGCATGACACAGGCTTCGCATTTCTTTGCATTATAAGGTATTATCTGCACAGACTTGCTTATATGCCCAGGATTTTGGAAGGTATGTCCAAAAATCACCGATTAATGAGCTAAATTTGCCAGTGTGAGATCTGGTGAACAAAGACTTGCAGAAGCCTGTTATCTGAACATTACCATTTAAAAGGTACAGCTGAGTTGGCAGCATTGCTTATGGCAGCACCTTTGTGCAATTAATGCAGGTGCATCTGTTGGCAGCATCATTCCCATGACAGAAGCTGCTCTAGTGAATGGAGTATTTTATGCTTCCATCTGTGTTCTGGTGAAGGCTGCCTGACTTTCCATATGTTTAAATTAAGTCACCATACTGATAAGAAGTTTGATATGTTTACTGCGTAACGTTACTATAAAATAAATTCAGTGTGTGTCTTTTTGACAGTTTGAATCATTACCAATTCTCCTGTATATAAATCATTGGAATATGAGAAGAAACCAAATCATTCAGCAAAAATATAGAGTTAAGGCACAAAGCCTCTGCAAAAAGGTACTCTAGCTCACAAATGAACAAAATAACTTAACACTGTTATGTAGCAGTGCTATCCATTGTAACATTCTGCCACCCATTAGTTCTGAATGCAGTAGTAGTTAGTGAAATTCAGTATAGAAAAGTAATACTGGATCGCTCACTGAAATGTATGCATACCTCTCAACCTGGAAACATCAAAAATCTGGACAAGGCCCATGAAAAATAGGTACAAATCTGTATGCTGATTAACATAAAATTTGCATACATAATTACATAACTCCACCCACTAAAATGGAATTGTTTGATACCAACTTTCAAATGCAAACTGAAGAACAGACAACTAAAATATGACACCAGAGTCCCCCTGCAGCCATTCCAATGTCCCATTACCTGGCTATTTCACCCCATTTACCATAAACACTAATGTGTGCATACTGCTTTACTTTTACAATGATTTGGATTTTATTTTTACATTTTATAGCACAATGCACAAACATTAATAGACATCTGCTAATTAAACAAAGCAATACTGTCTCAAAATGAAAATAGGCTTGGCATTAATACTTCTCTACCCTTGAAACTCACATTCATTGAACCAGCACTGAAACTCACACCACATCGAAAGAAAATGCATCTGGCCAGTGGTGGATAAAGATTACCTTTGGGTTGTTTTCAAATCATTGGCCCCTTGCACACAAAACAAGAAACATACTCATGTTCTTTGATACACCTTTCTGACTTTATTAAATTATATTCCTTGTACAATACAGCACACTTTTTAGAGCGCATTTTAAATTTATTGTTTGAACATTTTTCCAGTAGGCAATGAAAGAAAATGCATGAACCAATAATGACAAAATTGCCCAATTCAGAACATTTTCCTCATAAACGTCTGCTTCCACTCCCACACTATATATATATATATATATATATATATATATATATATATATATATATATATATATATAAAACAGTAGTGTAAGACATAGGCATCTTGCACAGCTTCTTGCACTTATTTTCAATTTCTGTTTTTTTTTTTTTGGGGGGGGGCAAAAGGCCAAAAATCAGGGACACATTTTAAACATTGCTTGTATAATTTTGGAAAGTTGCTAGAATAAAACATTGTGTTACCACCATGCATTTCACTGCCAAGTCTTGAACCCAGGACCCTGTCTACTACATTCAGAGCAACATACCACTGTGCCAAATCTGCAGTTTCCTGCAAGGTAGGAAGACTAAAACTTAAATGACTATCATTTAGTGAATTCAGTTCTCTCTTCTCACCATATCTCTCAACCTCTTAGCACAAAAAACCTGAACAAAGCCAATAATGGGGTAATACAGAATTCACTTCTCACTTCTCACCATAGCTCTCAACATCATAGCACAAAAAAAAATGGACAAAGACAATAATGGGGGAATACAGCCCCAAAATAGGGACAAATTTCAAATACTTATCAACTTAGAAAATTGCTAGAATAAAAGGTTTTGTGTTACCATTTATTTTCTGAAGAATATGAAGTCTGAAATTCAAATCCCTGTCATTATTTAGTGAATTCAACCCTTCAGTGATTTCTTTGCAACAAAGATCATGAAAACCACAGATTTTATGAGGAATAGATAAAAAATATGAGGCATAAATTTACAAGTGGTGGTGGCTATGGACTGTTAGGCTCTTTTTACCTTGTACCCAAGGTACAGGGTTTGAGCCTAAGTACCTCTAGCCACCAGGTGTAGCCAAAAGATAATGTAATGCAGCGGTGAGTCCTTTCTGTTCACACACAAACACACACACACACACACACACACACACACACACACACACACACACACACACACACACACACACACACACACACACACACACACACACACACACACACACACCCTTCTGAAATACTAAGAATCGTACCTGTTCACGTATGTCTCTCGCAGCAGGAGCCAGCCAGAAATGCAAGCCAGAATAAAGTTGCAGCCAAAAGATAATGTAATGCAGCAGTGAGTCCTTTCTGTTCACACAAAATAATGGCTTGAAAGTGCCGGCAAGCCAGGAGCACCAGAATAAATTTGTATCGCAAGTGTACAAAATAATGTCTCTGCCAGCCAGAATAATAATGCAACAGTGAGTCCTTTCTTTTCACCTTGCTCCTCGCAAGTGTACTAAATAATGGCTCACAAGTTGCAGCAAAAAGATAATGTAATGCAGTAGTGAGTCCTTTCCATTAACCTTGCTAGTGAATCCTCTCTGTTCGCACAAAATAATGGCCCACAAGTACAGCCAAAAGATAATGCCCCCCCCTCTCTATTTGAACAGCCGGAATGCGTACACACATCCATAGTGAGCTAGCCAGTGTGCACGTGAGCCCTTGAGCTCAATTCTGACAGGCTGGTAGCCCAGACGAAGCTGATGTCATCATGCACATGATGACGTCAGCTCAAAAAGTGAAAAAAAATAAAATAAAAAAAATAGCTGAGAAAAACTAGGAAATGAAGGGGTGCCACTCGGGAATTGTGGCACCCCATTATTTGGACCTCAAAACTCGATAAAAACAGAGTAATTCACTACGATTGGGAGGAGGTATGACTGTATGATGTTGGTGATGACAAACAGAGAGCTCATTTGATGAATCTCATGTTGTCATCCCCTTTACTTAATTCCTCTCATTCATCCTACTTCCCTCTTCTCTTTGCATCTCATCCACATTCCTTCTCCTCTTTGCTATGTATGCCTCTCACACCTTTTTGCCTTCACTCCATGGTCTCCTTTCTTGTAAATATTCTCGCATGCCTCTTCTAATGTCTTCATATCACTCTGTACAATGATATGCTGCTATCCTTGTAACATAAGTCATCTCAGTCATTATAACTGCAACTTATCCATAAAGCTCTGCTAAGCATAATTCCATTTTTCCATCTATGTTAATGATATTAACTGATTCTTGAACTAAATGTTGTAACATATTCTTGGATCTGTAAATATCTATCTATCTATCTATATATATAGATATATATATATATATATATATATATATATATATATACATATATAGTTATATATATGTATATATATATGTATATATATATATATATATATATGTATATAGATATATATATATATATATATATATATATATATATATATATATATTTAGCATATCCTTCTATCTGCAAAAATATTTTATTTCTTATGTGACCCCATTCACCTGGGCTACGCCTGCAAATGGTCCATTGAGATCAGTGCACTACCACGATAAACAAATATATATATATAAATAAATAAATAAATAAATAAATAAATAAATAAATAAATAAAAGACATAAAAAATCTTTCCAAATTCTCTAGTAACTTAATCATCTTAAGTTAACTGACATAGCAATATACACCATGATTTTGCCTAATGTTTCATGTCAAACTGCTTACTATTTCATGTTACTATTTCTACTATTTCATGTTTTAAGCTTGACACTCATTACTTGAAAACTCCAAATCCAGTTTGATGGAATATTTCCTTCTAAAAGATCAGTGCCAGCCCTGTAGAAACTATACAGCTTATTCAGTACCTAAGTACTCAAATAATGTCACATGTTGGAGTTACAATATCTAGTAGCCAAAATGTAAGTGAGTCATCTAGTAACCAGGCCCATCTAAGCTCTGAATGGATTCCTGCAATTAGTCTATTTCAAATGTAAGCTGTCTCAGGACAACATCAAATCATATGAAAATAGTTTGTTTTTCTCCCAGAGCATCTCCAACAAATCCCATATTTTAATTGATCGGAGCTCCATATCCTGTTTGGGCTCTCTGCCAGTTATAAAACATTTTATTTAGGGAGAAATTAATTACCACAAGGAGCTTTTGGTCAATGAGTGTTTGTAAAATATTTTTACATTCCATTTGAGTTATTTCTTGTTGCAGATAACTTTCTAACTTCTGTTCAAGTTGGGATATAACTATTTCAGGAGGTTCTAACGTTGCATAGTATAATGATTTAAGCTTCAGTGTGAGTGATACTGTTTGATTCAAATCTGAATACTTTTCTTGACCTAAGTCACTGCTATGTCAATTTAGAATGTTATGAAGTTATAGATACTGCCACCAGCTAGTAGTGGCTTGTGGGTATTTCCTCAGGAGGTCTACTGCAGTCAGTATCTGGCCTCTGTTGTCATCTATCAGATGTTTAACATAGTATATACCTGACCCAATCATGTAACCAGCCTATAGTTCTATTATCTTTTGTAATCATTCTATTGTACCTTAAAATGCAAATTCCAAGAGATGGCTTTAGTTTTAAGCAAGCTAAACCTCTTCTGGTGGTAGCACCTTTCATCTAACTTTCTGGGGTCTAATATTTTTGCAGAACGGTGCTCTGTTTACTAAAGACTTTTGTGTTTGCATTCAGAAGAATTTCAGATAGCACTCATATTGGTTGGGGTATTCTGATTATTTATTAAAGAACCATCTAACAGATGCAGTCCCATACACCAATAAGTTTGGAGACTAATCCTGCTGTCCCGCTTTTACAGAAAGAGCCTCTGCCTACTAATCTAGGTAAATTTTCCATCCCATAAAATGTTTCTCAACAGCTTTTGGCTTTTTGGGATGAACTTTTAAAATAATGATACTTTGGATGACCCTCAGTAGATAAATTATTTCAGGCAGTAGAAATACTTTTATGCCTATAATTTATGCAAAAAGGAAGATTTGCTGCCACTGCAGATGTGCTGATTTACTTTCTAATTTTTGTATTAGACACTTGGTATTGTTTTCCATCATTTTCCTTATATTCCAGTAGCTACAAATTCCAAGATACATAAAGTCTATAATCTCTGGGAGGATGAAGTCTGTTCTACTTTTTACTTGTTTCCATGTATACCAATTAAGGTGAAAGATAAATTACTTCAGAGTGGTAAGTCTTAATCCAGTGAACTTAGTTACTTCTTTGATTGAATTACCTCTCATATGGGATTGGATTTTTAACACAAACCAAGCAGTCATCACAAACTAACAAGAGGAAATAAATTATATGCTTGAGAAAGAAATTGCCCATTTTGGTGACTCTGTGTTGTATCACATTTAATTTCTAACACTTGTGATAGAGGTTAGAGAATAATTGTGTCAATGGGTTTGCACATATGAGCTAACATTTATGTATCATGTATGAAGTCTATTGGAAAGTCCATGCCTTCCATTCTAGCCCAGATAAAGTTCCATTTAATTGAGTCAAGGTCTTTCTTAAAGTCTAGTATTACTGCAGACCCTGACAAAGACCTCTAAATGTGTGAATTATGAAGATGAAGCCAGAGCCTAGCCAAATCTGGAACTCCCCCCATCATCATTCCATTAAAACCTAAATGGTTTGGTCCTACTAATTCCAGAAAGATTTTATGCAACCTACTTGCTAATATTTTAGAATAAATTTTAGATCCACCTTGATGACTGAAACTGGGTAAAAAACATTTGTTTCAAGTAGATTTTATTTAGGTTTTGCAACTTGATAACCTCCGCCCTTGTTACTAGCATTATGAATTATTGTTTGTTTCATGAAATAGGCAGCCCTCTTTCTGGTTTTTTTTTTTTTCTTGATTATAGGTTGAAAGGTCATATTGAATCTAATAAAGTTTTGCATCATGTTTTCTAGGAGTAATGTGGTCAGACTTTTTACCTTGCAATTCTAAGTGACAGTCAATACAGCATTCAAAACTCTGAATAAAATGCGTCATTTTATCGGTGTTGCAGATACTATACTATTTATCCTCTACAGCAATCTCTCCTATTCAGTAAAGGTCTTCTTGCCTTTCCATTACCCATATTTGTAAAAAAGTATTTTTAGATTTTTGCCCGCAACTAACATAGCAGCTAAAGCCACATAAAAATGTTACCATAAATTTATTCTCATAGATCACAATAGTCACTGAGTACTATCAACTGATCACCTTTTTACTTTCCTGAGTTGAATGGGAAAAAAATTAATATGGAGCCCCATTCTGCCTGACACCAAAAATACCCCTGCCCTATGTCTTTTCAGCAAATCACTACTCTGCCATTTGACAAAGTCTTCAAAATATGTATGCCTTTCTGTACCATATTAATCATTTCCTTAATAACAGAAACCTTCACCTTTCTTTAGTGCTTATGTATCCTCCCAGTCAATTAAAATTGAATGAGTTGTACCATCTTGTTAATATTTGTAAATGTACAAGTTTCATTTTGTATTCACACTCTAAATGTAAGTAATGAAACTAGCAGTCTACCTACAATCAGTTTGCCGGTAACATTATCCTTTACAAATAAAGCTTCCTCTACGAAGTGTTCATTTTTAACTTGACAAGGACTCAGCTAACCAATTTAAACTGGCTGGGATTTAACTTGTCAAACTATTAAAAACAATTGCGTTTTGCACATGGACAATCCCCTGAACCCTCCATGTGGGGAATAAGCCTCCAACACCTTCTACTTGTATGTTTCATAAACATGAAATAGGGAGAGAGCTCATAAAACAAACAAATCACTGCAGCATACAATTAGTAACTGCATCAGCAGTGATTTCTTGTAGAAAACTGTATCACTGATCTAAATGTAGCAAGCAGTGTCATCATCAACGGTGGCCTGTGGAAGTGTAGTGAAGCCAAATATAAATATTGTTCACTACTTAACAAATTATTAGCTATCACCTTATGATAGTTAAGCAACTGCCTCATGTAAAATGTAGAAAGCCATGCTATCCATTTTTGTACATTATATAACCTGTGCTATGGCTGAAACAGGATTCAGAGTTTAGTCCACTAGCTTAATTAATGCACATTACGTAAATAAATATATAACTGTGTTGATGCATTTTGTTGTATAACTGAATTTAAGTTTTGCAAGATACCAGATGTTTATAAATATATCCATCACTGGACCAGGTTGTAGCTGAAAAGAGTACATGGAATAACTCACTTATGCATTTAACAAATGTTAAATCAATAAATATAATAAAATAAGTAAGTAAGTAAAACAATAGAAAATAAATCTTTTTTTTTTCAAAAAAGTATAAGGGAACATCTGACCTGAACTGCATGTGTTCTGAATTATTTAGTCTGTTTAAATGAAGTCCTTCACCATGCCCCGCTGGAAGTCCCATCTTTGCCCCTAATTAACATTAATTACTGTGACTGATGCCATAAGAATTTAATAGCAATGCTTGCCGAGTCATGAAAAATTATTGCAAACTTATTTTTAAACCAAATCATAAAAAGACATTCTCATGTCACTCAAACCATAAGTACTACAGGAAAACTACAAATTATTCATTTTTACAATGCTGATGATTTCACAGATCTAAGAGATAATCCAGACTCTCAGTTTACTTTTGAATATTAATTGTAAACTGTTCAGAATTACATAAAAATAATTGTAATATCAATAACTCTTGGTCTACTTGTTAGCACTTTAAAAACATCACACAAGTCATCTCTGAACACTTTCTCAATAAAATTACAAAAATAAATGACATTATCTGCCGTACAATAGCAGTCCTTTGCCAAGTATCTGTGACAGCTTTGTCCATCTTTATACTGGGTTATAGATACAGTAACCTGCATGGTTTTCCCATGATTCCTTGAGTATAAGCTGTTTATATTTAAAATGCATGGCAGTATCACGTACAGAACACTTGTATATGCATTTTAAACCTTTGAATCACAACTAATGTATAGTACATAGAAACATGTTTTTTCAGTGAGAGAGGTGGGAATCTCTGTCCCCCCACCCACCATTACTTATATGTTAGCACTGAGGTTGCATTGGCTTAAAGAAAGAACAAAATCTAAACACATTTTATCCCTGTCAGCATGATCCCAGTCTGATGAATAACACTGTAGTCTATAACACTGAACACTATACATGCAAACAAAGGACAAGTCAACAGAGTTCAAGGAAGAATATGCATCACCAACAAAACTTGGGGAGCCATTTTATTAGGAAACAAGAGCTCCCTTTTTATGTTCTATTCTCATGAAATTCACATAGAACTAAAAATATCACTAGTGTACCTAACTACTGTCATCTCCAGGAATCTGGTTGGACCTCTATTAAAATTCCATAACCATTGCATTACCTATTAACACTAGTATGTCTAAAACCAATACATTCCTGTCCCCAACTTTAAGGATTTTACATTTCTTCTCTCCTTAGGGTAAGACTGCTATCAATAAAGGGCTACTCTTGGCATTGTTAGAGGATGTTCTACCCATTATTTCTGCAGACTTAAAAAAAAACCCTCCTATAATCATTAGACAGCACTATTTTATACTTTCTCTCAAGACAGGGAATATTATTGCTTTACCTGGTAAGAAGCTAAATGGTTATACTTTAATCAACCAGCATAACTCCTCTGCACTCGTATCTTTATAGTGGTAAATCTGGACTCATCCCTCTTTCTGACTGCATAGCTCATTGTTAGACCTTCAACATATCATCTTAGATGTACAAATTACTGGCCCCATGTCAGTAACTGTGCCTGTAATAAGCCCCAATACACCAATCACAGCTTCTCAGTCATTGGCTTTTATTTATGGGAAGCATTTCCCACACATTTAAAAGAATCTGGCACATACCTAAAACCCCAAAACTAAAAAAAAATACATTTTGAAATAAGCTAAATTTCACATAGTGTTATTACATAGTCTAAATGCCCCTCTACATGTCTCTGCCTGCGTGCCTACTAAATGATTCCTTGGTTATTTTCTACCTATTGTATTTCAAAACTGTGGACTCTGCTTACTGCTGGACATAACTACAAGAGTTTGCATTCAGATGAAATTGCAGGGATACAGTTAAATTTAGAAGATAGCAAAGTTAAATGTGTAATTGATAATAACGAGGAAATGAAATACAGAACAAATGGGAAAATAATTATTTAAAACGAAGTTAAGGGAGGTATCTAAGATATCACTGAGAAGCAGCCATGTACTCAGAATTAAAGGCTTTTTGGAAAAATTGTAGTGCAAATGGTTGTAAACTATTTTGATGATGATATGTAATAATGAAATTAAGTCAGTTTGAATTTTTGCCATAATAAAGTTGAAAGAGCAAATAGAATCCTTGTAGATATAGTACAAATATGCAGAGTGAAGATAAGCAAAGAGTGTACTGAAATTGTTTGCTGCTCAAAAAAGCCTAAAACTAAGGCCAACGCATGACATTTTACCAAGATACAATAATCTACATTTAAGCACTAAATTTGCATGTCACAATATGCAAATCTGTATGCAGTTTTCTGACATATTCCTGGCATAAAGGGAAGCCTCTGTTCAGATTTTGCTTATAAATGAGCACAAATTCAGATCATGTCTGTGGATTTGGAAAAAAGCAACTGGGGCATATATGCTAGGTTATTAAAAAGCTAGGTACAATGAGGACTATTCACAGTATATTACATAGAGTAGTAGTCATATTCATGTTGGCATTATGCACAATAATTCTAGGAATAGCAATATAACTATCAACTTTAATGTCTTCCCAGGCAGCTACGGAAAGTTCTTACTAAATATGCCAGGAATATTTTTACCAGCACTTCACTGAGAGTTAAAAAGGTAAACAGACAACAACTGAAGCAAATTAGTCATTAAGTTGCAGATGCTGATGAATTTTTCAAAAATATGCTGATTTATTTTGGGGTCAAAATTTATAACTAGAGAACACCATATCAAATTATAACCAGATCCAGTACAACTAATGCATGCACTCAGGAGAAGTAAAAAGTAAAAGTAAAAATAAGACATATCATTTTATTTGTTATTTCTACAGCACAGGATCTATTCCAGAGAGCTGTGATAGAATTAATAGGAGATCTAACTGATTCAACCAATATAATATGTGGGCTACTTGTCTGGCAAAATGCAAACAAGAATATAATATAATGTTAATCAAGTTGCTGGACAAGCTAATTCAGAAAGATCTGAAAGCTGGCCAAAAACAAATATCAGATATAAGAGAGTAATTTTAATTATATGGACCATGATTTCATATCAGATGGACTGAAAATAAATGATACATTATCTATTTTAAAGTTCATATCATATTCTAAGGAGAAAACTTTTCAAGCCTAATGTGAATTTACTTTATTTAGCAGAGCAATATAAAATTTTACACATTCTAAAGATGATTTTACAGAATTTTCAACACTTAGTACAAGTTACATGTAACAGCAACTGGTTGAGTATTGATGTAGGAATCTAGAACAACATAGGAGATAGCAGCTTTAATAAAACCATAAACAAGGTATGCACATATAGAAAAGCAAATGTCATCAATTGTTTCTGGTTAAAAAATTTCACAAAAATATTTATGGCAAATCTATATCAATGAAATTACATCACAAACCATTGCAAAGTATTTTAAGAAATAACAGAAAGAGCACCACTAGAAAGAGAAATATCACAAAAATATAACATAAAGGTTCATTGTAAGACAGGAGAGGAATGTTTGATACATCAAGCAGAGCTTACTTAAAGGAACAGGAAGAAGATTTGCTAGAGATGGATTTAGAGATTCTTAGGTTATTCCACTGCTAATAATCTCAGCTGAAAAACTGTATAATCTTAACAAATGGGCTAAAGAGGACAAGGACAATTCGTTATTAATCAAAGTCATAATTAATATTTGGCCTGGACAGATAGTGCAGAAAGACATACAAGCATGCTATCCACATAGAGGGAAATTTCATTTGTGGAAGGCTTTATATTTAAAGTGATACTACTAAGTGAAATGAAAGAGGCAATGCTATAAAATATGAATAAACTACATTTTGGGGCTGACAAATATAAAGCACAACAGGTATATTCTTCTCTCTAATGATGTCTAAGCAAATTAGGAAGATGATAGCAGAGGTACGAAATCTGTAGTATGCACCATATTTCCACATGGCATACCTATTCATTTATTTCAGTACCAGCAATATTAATACTTGTTATATATAGATTATTATTACAGTTTTCCAGGGTCACATAACTGAAAGAGTTCACAAATGACAGTATGATACATGTTCTTAGGACTATGCTATACATAAGTTATTTCAAACAATGGACATTAATAAAACAATCAGGAATTCAGAAATCTGGCAGAGAAATAGAAATGAAAGTATACAATATATAGTCCTCATTACTCTCAGAGTAATAGACAGCTAGAAAGGAATGTAGCACAGATAGTAAGAAATCTAATTTTAATAAAAATTCAGTATATCCATACAGGATTGAGACTTGTACATTTTAGAGTATAGAAATACAAACTAGCTTATTGCCAGCACAATGGCTAATGGAAGAAGAATGGAATGCAATCCACCTTTTGCAGTTTCTTTGTTGTAACAAGAACATTTGATGTAATATTCTAAACTCACTAAAAATCAGCGAAGGCAGAAATTTCATTGTATCAGAAATATAAACAGTATCTCTTTTAAAGGAAAGAGACTGGGTGAGCAGTCTCATTCTAAAAAGTAGGCACAAAGGTCATATCCAAGGGATGGTGACTGGGGAATGCAGTAATGAGAAAACTATGTTATGTTTAGTGCTCAGAGTCTAAGGAGTAAATAAGAAATCAAAAATTTCAAAAGAATTCATAGATCTTTATATAAGGCAAAATGTTGA
This sequence comes from Protopterus annectens, assembly GCF_019279795.1. Taxonomy (NCBI): domain Eukaryota; kingdom Metazoa; phylum Chordata; order Ceratodontiformes; family Protopteridae; genus Protopterus; species Protopterus annectens. Next base: position 1,358,227,101 of record NC_056735.1, read on the forward strand.
AAAACATCAGGAAATTACCATGCAGAATGAAATAGAAATTGTCAAGAAGTGTTACTTACTACCTTCTCAAGAAATGAGCAATCAAGATGTGATCTCTGATGTGCAGAATGAAGAAGCATCAGAAGGTAGAAATTGTAATGAAATTAAACTTTTTAACAATATAGTATGGCTAAGCAAGGCTCAGATAAGAGTTTTCAAAATAATATGTGTAAATATCAGAAGTTACAATGACTATTACAACAATGTCTCAATACTACTCAAATTTTGTCCTGCATTTGTGGCTAAGAGGGATTGTGCTGTGACTGTGACTCACATGACCAGGATTTGATTTGCATCCCTGGTAGCATAAAAGCCAGGAAGGGAGGCAGATAAATTAAGGAGTTTGAATCACTCACCTCTTCTAGGGGTGCCAAGGGTTGTGTGATCTCAAGGGCATAATGGACAGTGCAATTTCCCTGCAGGTGACAAGGGAAAACTTGGTAATACCTCTTATGGAAGTAAGGGGGCATCTTCCTTGGTCAGCCCAATGCATGTCCACTTCTGACACTTTGCTGGCTGCATGCCAGTACTAGGCCTTAACTGAAAAATAATCTTGAACCACCCCAATGGTTTTCTGAAAGGCGGCCCCTCCTTGTTAGCCTTTGTCCCGGTGACAAGAGAGTGAATGTACTTTTTGACTCAGAAGGGGTGATGATGATGATTACAGACAAAGAGGGCAAAGAGAGTAAAAAAAATGCTTAAAATGTAGATGACGTAAAATCTCAGAGATATTCAGACCCCACATGCACACACACACTTTGTCTATAAAGATCATGATGCTGAATGGATAAGAAAGGTAAAAGAAACAAGAAACAGTAAGAAATGCTTTCACAGATGGTATGAAATGGAACTAAGTAACAGCCAGTGAAACTGTGACAAAATTAAGAAAAACTCTTAACTAAAAAAATGCCATATTCATATGCTGTACCCAGTCTCTGGGTAAAGGTATTAATATGTTTGTGGAATATTTTAGCTTTTTACAAATTACTTATATGCACATACTGAACTAACACCAGCCAGCTAACAACAGGATAGCAATAATTCTACTCATAAAGGAACCCAAAAGCCATCCTAAAATCTATCGGCTAATAACTTGTCTTCCAAAAGGACATTCATGTTTCATTTGAACTGATGCAAAGTTTGCAGTTATTTAGAGAAAACCACATTCAAGACACTAGAAAAGACACATAATAACATAAAATCTTGTGGAGCCAACTACTAGGAAACATAGCTATAAGAGTAAGCTATAAAAGGAACACACACAAAGCATCGCATGGATAAATTATAAAACAAAATGATAGTATTCCATATTCAGGGATTACAGAATGCTTATAAGTGTAAAATACATCCACAATTTTAATAAATTACATAGTAGTCTCTATAGAACAGAAGCAAACTGCTTTATAACTGCTCTCTGGAAAAGTAAAATTACTATCACAGGTTTAACAGCCTAAAATAGATATTGCAGCCTGATTTGTGGTTACCACTGCTGTGCTTTCTTTGCCATTAACCCTTTAAGCTGTTTACTTTCCTAAATGGGCTACAGCTACAGATTAACCTCCAGAAAACAACCTTACTGACTGACATTTTACCTCCCTTATGTCGATTACTTGAAGCAGCATAGCTTATATGATAAGCTGCCAAAAGTACTGTTACAAAAGATTTAAAAAATCAAGTGATATAATGTGTAAAAGCAAAGTTTTTAGAAGGAAAAAGTGAAATTGCATGAAAATATCACCCTAAAAGAAGAATGTAATATACAACGAACTGGGACCAGATGGAGTATGTTATAATATACAACGAACTGGGACCAGAGGGAGTATGTTATAATATACAGCGAACTGGGAATAGAGGGAGTATGTTATAATATACAACGAACTGGGACCAGAGGGAGTATGTTATAATATACAACGAACTGGGACCAGAGGGAGTATGTTATAATATACAACAAACTGGGAACAGAGGGAGTATGTTATAATATACAACGAACTGGGACCAGAGGGAGCATGTTATAATATACAACGAACTGGGACCAGAGGGAGTATGTTATAATATACAACGAACTGGGACCAGAGGGAGTATGTTATAATATACAACGAACTTGGACCAGAGGGAGTATGTTATAATATACAACGAACTGGGACCAGAGGGAGTATGTTATAATATACAACGAACTGGGACCTGAGGGAGTATGTTATAATATACAACGAACTGGGACCAGAGGGAGTATGTTATAATATACAACGAACTGGGACCAGAGGGAGTATGTTATAATATACAACGAACTGGGACCAGAGGGAGTATGTTATAATATACAACGAACTGGGACCAGAGGAGTATGTTATAATATACAACGAACTGGGACCAGAGGGAGTATGTTATAATATACAACGAACTGGGACCAGAGGGAGTATGTTATAATATACAACGAACTGGGACCAGAGGGAGTATGTTATAATATACAGCGAACTGGGACCAGAGGGAGTATGTTATAATATACAACGAACTGGGACCAGAGGGAGTATGTTATAATATACAACGAACTGGGACCAGAGGGAGTATGTTATAATATACAACGAACTGGGACCAGAGGGAGTATGTTATAATATACAATGAACTGGGACCAGAGGGAGTATGTACCTATCTGAGAATAGCTAAAGGGTTAGCAACACATGAATAAAGGAGCATAAAGTATAGTAAGGATTACTTAAAAAAGAAAAATTAATATTAAAACTACCTTCAGTGTATCCAGATTCATGCACAGACTGTCAGTGTTGGCATGACTAACTAACCACAAAAAAAAAAAAAAAAAAAGTGCTGAATCAGTTAGACAAAAAAGCAAGACTATTGTCCAGACTTATCAATGGATATATTCAAAAACAATGTATGGCAAAATCATATATCCCTGGGTCTAAAAGAGCTATGGGTTTCCTTTTTTAAATTAATTTTATGAAACTTTTGTAATCCAAATTGATACATATTGACAACATATTATGATTTGAAAATCCTTTAATAATGTCTCATATACTAGACAAAAACAATCCTTCTATAGTTCGACACATTCTAAGTACCTCGCATTTTTACATCATTTTAATACACAACATACAAGTTAAATACCTCATGACACTACTTACTATTTAAGACATTTCTCTTACCCTATTTAAACTAAACAAATACTATCTTGGATGGTTATTTAACTTTGCACATTTATCTACAATAAGAACAAGGCGCACATTACTCACCAAATCCTTTTACTTTTACATGGATAAGTCTGTCAAGCAGATGGTCATTGTTCCCCTTTTCTATGGGGATGTCCTGGGACTAATATAATGCCCCAATTTGTCTTCTCCTCCTCTAACCATGTCCACTCAATCTGCGACTTTGATTAGGTAATTTTTATACAGCAAGACTCGCATTTGTATTTCTTTCAAAAAAAAATGTCCAGTAACCGCGACATTCTTTCTGATCTAGCCTACTTGGGATTCATTTAACACTCCTTGTCAACTGCTGCATATATTGTGTTTACCATTGTTCTGGTGGTGCTTTCCGTGTTTTAAATAAATAGCCGAACACTGGCAGACATACAGTTCTGATCCATACCAATGTATCCCTCTTGATCATATACCCTGGATGAATTAAACCAAGAATCCAAAACCCTGAGGCTACTTTATTTGGTAACTGTGGTCTAGTAGCCCAGTATATTGCTTCTATTACAACTTTCTACATATTCCTGAAGGATGAGAAACTCCAAGTTCTATGTAGATAATCTGCCCCCAGTATCTGACAGCCTAACAGCTGAGCGTTGCCACATATGTTTTAGTTTAAACATCATGAAATGTAAAATATATGGGATATTTCTGAGTGTATGGAGTCTCATTATCCTGTTCCTCTGCTGTCTTCCTATAGACCTATATAGCAATTTATTCCACTTCTCAAATGACATGTCTAAGTACTTATTCCCAAAAATGATCCTCTCCCTTATAAAAAAACATTTATTCTCAATCCCCCTCAGTATTTCTCTTTATTTATTGACCACTTCTCCATGTATATTCATATTTGGTCCTCTCTCTCCTTAGCTTGTACTTTAAGGAGTTGCAATGCCTTTCTTAACTGCATATACTGTCACCACCAGGATTCATGGTTTTAGATACTAGATTTCAAATCATTATAACTAAACATTGTATTTGTTTTTTGATCTCACACATCCATTACATGCCACTTCCTGGCTGTTACCCATTTAGTCCTGAAAATCAGGCTTCTGCCTGTTTTAACATTCTGAGTGCCCCAATAATAGCCTTCTCTTTCAGATTCCTGACATTTCCATACCTTCATTTCTACCTCATCTTCCCATTCTCCTGGGTCCCATATCCCAGTATCTTTGGGTCGTATAGTGCTTTTCTACATTCATTTCAATACAACTATCTCAACTCTCCCCATATTGGTGTAGAATGTAGACTAGCACTGATATACTGACATATTTCTAATGATTCATGGAACCTATTGAAATCAGGAAGATCTATCCCCCATGTTTTGATGGTAAACTTAACTTCTTTCTCCTTATCCTGAGGGAGTTACGGGTTTCCCTGAGACTGATTATATGTGCATATATCTTCACTGCTAGGATGTCGTATATATATATATATATATATATATATATATATATATATATATATATATATATATATATATATATATATATATATATATATATATATATATATATATGTGTGTGTGTGTGTGTTTGCTGTCATCTTTGGATACAATCATATTGGAAGTTGTAATTCATGAAGAAAACAAGACCAGAGGACCATCTTTGCCACACTAGCAGAATCATTTTGGGAAGCAGGAGGTTTGGAAACCAACTCAAACTTAAACAAAACAGGCTGAAAAAGAAAGTGTTACAAATGAAAGAAAGAATATTAAGGATCACTAATAGAAGAAAATTAAAGAAAAATGGAAAGCATGTAAGTGAATAAAATGTATAGGAAAACGATGGAGACAAATGTAGACTCCACATTACAAATCGAAAAACTGCAACACATTTTCTTGCTGGTAGTGATAAATGTATTGCTCATGGTCTTTATACAGAAAACATAACTATGTGCTAAGATTGTTACATTAGTGCTTTTGCAAACACTGCAGAGTAGAAGAGCTGCATTGAAGATATGAACCACAAAGAATTACTGAAGGGTGAGATGTACTGATCACATGGGCTATCTGATACCAACAGTCAAGAAAGCAGAAGCAGGAAAAAGAGATGTTAACTATATGAAATGTCACCCTGCTAGAGCAAGGTCTGAAACATGGAGACCGAAGAGACTAAAAATGAATTTACATATACTAAGTCAAAGATGGTCATTTCTCATAATATTCCTCCTTTCACTGAGGTATAGTGATCTCAGTGTTAGTATAAATAAGTTCAGTGGGTATGGGGAGCTTGCGCCCCACATAAGGGGGTGCAGCAGAGCTTGACCCCATAAAAAATAATCTTAAAGGAGAAGACTGAGTCTAACCAAAAACCTCCAGTCCCTAGAATCTCTCTTCAGCCTAGAGAATGCTGACATCTGTGTGGTCACTGAGACATGGTTTAAAGCTGCAGAGACCACATCAACAGTGCAAGGTTATAATGTCTTCCACACACTTACACCACCTACTACACATACAGGGACTAAAGGGCGAGGTGTCTCGATTTACATAAAAAATAAATATACCTCAAGGCTGGTCAAACAGGACAATCACTTGAGTGTCTCCATGTCCTTGCAAGCTATAGCTCTCCCTCTGTGACTCAGGAAACCCATGCCATGTTTTTAAACTTATTGGAAACACTCACCATCCAACCCAATACCATATTCACTGGTGACTTTAATTACCCCACTATTAACTTGGAATCCTATATGACACCACATGTACAGGTACAGAGATTCCTACATTTTGTAAACACGAGCTTCCTCGACAATAAAGTCAATACACCAACCAGGGGTGCAACCATACTGGATCTAGTCCTCACTAATATGGGAAGAATGCTGCAGAACCTTTGGTGTAATGTCTTCTATGGTAAGGTCAGACCACAAAATGGTCTCCTTTGAAGTAAAAATAAAACCTGGAACCCCAGCTAACCCTTGGATATTCATGAAGATTCAAAGAAAGAGTCAAAGAAACTTTTTTATCATTTAGGACTACACAAGTGCAGCCTAAATGAAATTACAAATGTCAGCTCATGAGAGAAATGCAGTGCAAATAATGTAGATACAGCGGTATCAAAGAATAACATAAGAAAGACAATAACAACACGTATGACATGCAACAGGTAGTTAACATTACATAACATGTTCAATACCCATTATCCAGTGATAAATAATATATAAATACCCACAAAAAAACCCCTGCACTAACACAGAGAATAAATAGAAATGTGTGAATAGCAGCTATTTTGTTACCATATTGCACTTGCTAACCTTAGATATGACTCATTATAGCCATCATATTGGATAATGGTAATGCTGGAGGTAATAGCTCAGAGTAGCAGGATTAAATGAAAACTACACTAAGGCTAACTTCCAACTCTTAAGTGATAACCTGGCAAAATTTCAAGCCCCCCCAAAACCCTGGGAGCACTGCTGCCTGTGAAGAACTGTTCACAGAAACCCTATACAAGCATGTTAATAGCTGCATAGAGGCAGCTGTACCCACCAGGAAGAAGTGCAGAACTAACTTAACAAACAAGTCACCCTGGTGGAATTGCACAAATCAATAGGCTGTATAACAGAACAAATAAAATCATGACAAAAATTAGGAGATGCAGCACCCAGCAGGATAAAAACACTCCCATCAAGCTAAACAAACAACTCAGAGGACAAATAAAGTCTAGCAAAGCCAAAGTTGAGGTAAATTTGGGCTCCCAGGTCAAGGACAACCACAAGACATTCTTTAGCTATGTCTGCAACCTCAAAGGCATTACACAATTGTGTGCATAGCTCATTGTAAATGGAGCCACCTATACTGAGCCAGAAGATATAGTAAACATACTGGATGACAAACTCAACTCCAATTTTACTCCTCACTTCCCCTCAAGCTTCCCTAAGTAAATACATTCAAACACAACTCTCCTTGCTGTCTCTAGGGACCAGGTCCTTAATGCTCTCTCTAAGGCCAAGTAAACTGAATCAATGGGCCCTGACAATATCCCAGGATACCTTTTAAACAGCATGAAACATGATGTATTAGGGCCTCTGGAATTGCTTTTTAACTGTAACCTCCAAATATCCTTTGTGCCTCAAGAATGGAGTATAGCAACAGTCAATCCTCTGCACAAAGGTGGCCATCAACAGATCCTGGAAACTTCAGACATATAAGTCTCACTAGTCTCATATGTAAAGCCATGGAAAGAATTATCATAGACATCATCAGTAATGACATAGTAAACCTCCAGAAACTGGACCCAACGCAATTTGGTTTTGTCATATGCAGGTCATGCCTACTCAGTTTGGTGGACTTCTTTGACAAGGTCACCAAAGAAATGGATGAGGGCAAAATGTTTCACAGTGCCTACTGTGACCTGGCCAAGGAATTTGACACAATACTCTACTCAGGCATTGCTGACAAACTCAGGAGCTTAGGTACAAACCCTTATGTCACCCAGTGGATAGCCAACTGGCTCACAGACAGGACCAATGAAGTTAGAATTAATGAGTCCACTTCTACAAAGAGGCCAGTCACAAGTGGAGTCCCTCAGGGATCAGTCCTGGGACCACTCCTTTTTGGCATTCACTTCTTTGAAGTCAAGGCCAATGTCAATGGCCTCTGGCTAACTAAATTTGCAGATGACTGCAAATTAGGATCTGTTATTGAATCCCACACCAAAACACATGTTCTATAGGAAGGGCTGACACAGACAAACAACTGGTGTCAGAGCCATGGACTAAAACTAAATGCCAATGAATGCATAACAGTATCCTTCGGGAAGTCACCCATACCTGGTAACTATCATATTGACAACACCCCCCTAAGAGTTGATCTAGTAGTCAGGGACTTGAGGACAAATATAGACAGTAATCTAGCTATTGACCATCATGTCTCTACAGTAGTGATGAAATCAGTCTATGTTGTGCAACTTATAAACAATGGTATGGCATCTAGGTCCAAGAAAGTCATTGTTCCACTGTATTTGGCATTCTATGATTGACTACAATGCCCCTTTGCTATGTACCTAACCAGGCATATCCAACAACTGCAATGTCCATAGAGGTTTCTCACTAAAAGAAAACAGGGCATATGTAACATGGGTTGGGAGGGTGGCCTAATGGTTAAGGTGTTTGCCTTACAAACATAAGGTGCAGGGTTTGAATCTCAGAAGGGATAATTGGCTAGGCTGAACATGGCTCACAAGGGCAGTTAGCTTGGTACTAATCTATGAACCTATGAACCTATGTCCTATGCCGACTGCCTCAAGGCCCTATTCCTGTATTCTGTCTCCTATAGGCTATTGAGCAGAGATCTATGCCTGGCATACAAGGCATTGTCAAACCCCTCTCTGATGGACCTTCTGCATATTCACAAAACAAACAGCACCAGGATTACCCATTCTAAAGACTTAAACCTTGCCTGTGATATAAATATGACCAGCTGGAGAGATAGGTATGTATCCCAGAGACTTCACTGTCTCTGGAACAGCAGAGTTCCTCCCAAACCCAATCTATATGTAACTTGGACAATTGGGAGGGAACAGAAAATTCATGCCTGGTTTGGCACTTATGTCTCTAATGTGCACAGGTAGCCTTTAAATGGTTCATCTCCAAGGCCCCTGCTTGTAAATGTTTCACTTACACTTATGAAGGGTAACAGAACATGTCAGTTATTTAGGAAGCATGGCTAGGGTAAAAAGGCCCTTGTGGTTGTTAGCCTAGTAAAAACCTATTACCCTATGAACCTAGAGATTTGCTCTTTTCTTGGGTTTTTAGACGTTTTTTTTTTGACTTGTCAGCACTTGGCATTTTGAGTGCCAGCATTTCAATATGAAGTGAAACTAGATATAATGTTTGAAGAAAGAAGGACAAAGGTAGTATTAATTATTGAAATAACTAGACAACCAGATAAGTAGTTATGAAATACCAAGTTATGCAAGTAGAAAGTCGACCAGTTATGGAATAAGAATACCCAATTAGCTCCAAAAATAGCAGGAGCAACTGGGATAATAAATGGTAATTTCCAGGCATATCTACATACAATGCCAATGTAGGTAGTTCCATATGAAGAACAGAAGGAAGAGGCAATTCAGGGTACATTGAAGGAGCTGAAAAGAAAATGATTGACAAACATCAAAGATAAAAACAATACTGATTTCATCAACATTAATTTTAACCTTAAATAAGAATGGGGTCTCTTCCTGTCATACTTTTGAAAATCCTAAGCATTTGGAGACATTAAAAATAAATAATGAAGACCTGAGATTAAGAATGTTTAAATCAAATCATTAAATAATGCCCTAAGTAAGACTTGAGGTATTGTTTTGCATTTAATTCTATGTATTATGCATATAACATGTTAGAATAATTATATCACAGTCTTTTGAAACAAGTTCTACTTTGTTATATTTATTGATATAATATCTTAATTTTTAAAGAATTGTGTCATCTCTTTCAAAATAGCAGCTACCATAAGAGGATGCATGCTATCTGACTGTGAGGGTTGTAGAACTAGTAGTAGAGCTATTTATGTGAATGCATCTTGTGCCCTTTGCACCTTCATTCTGTGCCTTTCTTGACAAACTTCAACACTGGCACACTGAAAAAGAACATCATTACAATATTTGCAAGATCTGGTACCATCAGAAACAAAGTGATTTCAGAATCATGTAATATGAACAAAATCATATTTTTAACAGGCATATTTAATAGTCAAAAATGCCCTCTCCAAAGACCAGTGGAAGTGCATAGATGAAAACTCTGTTTAATTTTATACCACAAAGTGAATATTGTGACATCCCCCTCTGTGTCACTAATTGAGAAGCTTGAATCCTCACCACAGGCAGTGGAGAGGGACATTCACTTGGAACAAAAATGGATGCAACCAGTACATCCAGATGCAGCTCTCTGCATCAAGCAGAATTTCCCTTAAGAGCACACAGAACACACTCAGTCCAGGGTCTGGGCTTCTCCCTCTTTCCAGATCCCCAATAAGGCTCTCCACTGGCACAGCTGTAGGGTTGAGTCCTCCACCAAGTGTCCAAGCCAAGACCTCCAGCACCCTCTCTGTGAAACGAGTGCTTCACATTCCTTCTGCAAGTAGCTGACAGACACACATTTAAAGATTTGATTTTCACACACTCACACACGCACACACGCACACACACACACACACACACACACACACACACACACACACACACACACACACACACACACACACACACACACATACACACACACACACACACACACACACACACACACACACACACACACACACACACACACACACACACACACACACACACACACACACACACACACACACACACCTGGGAAAGACTGGCACAGATTTACTAGCTATGCCCCCTTCTGCCTAGACTATAAGGTAGTTACAGTGCACCAGACACCCCAAAACCAGCTACTCTAAGGCTACAAGGCTGCCCAGTTATAAGGAGTGAAATTAATATTAATACAAATGATAGTGTTTGGCCAATGCAATAAGGCTTCCAGGAGTGGTCACAGTGCCACCATATAGATACATGTCCTCTCAAAGTTTAAAATATTCTCTAAAGGACCAGCCACAATGAAAAGTTTAAATATATTTAATACTAAATAATGAAAGAACATGAAAATACTAAATATCTATTTACAATAAACACCAGAGTTACAGCCACAAGGAATATTACACATAACACAGGTAGACAGTTATAGAAAAACAATATTTAACTATCCTCACTATATTTTCCTGACTGATCTAAAGAATTATTATTCCCTGGTTACTTACTTAAGGAAGGCAAGATGAAGTAGGCGATGACTCCTTCCTTGTCAGGTTCCAAAAACAGAGTGCAATTAGACTTCAGTCTCATCTAGTATTAACATAATTTTTGTCCTAGATTACAGACATCACATACATCTGGTCATTTGACTTCTGGCTCCTATGCTTCCACCCTTGGCTAGAACCTGTCAGGATTTAGCACATATGTTTCAATAATACATGCACAGAGAACCTTGCTAAGATCTGCTGCATCTCCTGAAAGTCATTAAACAATTTCAAACCTCCACTCTTCCGGAGTATTAATTAGTTTATCCTAAAGACAATACAGGAAGTGTACTAGTACAGACTTTTTGTCTCTGGCTACATTGAGAACCGTAAGGTACCATCTTTATGGCCTAAGTCAGATAATTTAATTTCACACTATTTTCAAAGTTTAAGATTAACCTCTTCTCTTCCAGTATCCTTTGTTAAAAACATATACATTTAAACAGTTACAATAATGCATGTGTATTTCTTTTTCTGTCCAGCAGGACACTCTGTTATTACATTTTTCAACACGAGCATCTGTACAAATCAGTTTGATATGCAAATAACATGTAATTCTTTACTAAATTCCAGCTAGCTATGCTGGCATATGTTACACATCCACTGCACTACTTCTCGTGACATAGCTGGGAATACCTCACATCTTCACAGATATCATCAGGAATACAAAACCAGCTGAAGAGAAAATAGCATTTGGATTTGAAGAAATCTAAAACTTAACTATATTAATGTATGCAGAGTAAATAAACAACACTAACTGAAAGAGACCACAGAAGAGTTAGAATAGCACAAATCTACATGTGAGACAGAAAAGATAGTAAAAGCAGAGTAAGATGAACTACAAGAGAATTACAGATAGCATAAGAAATATGTCATGAATCATCAAGTTCAAGAAGAGATGTGGGTCTAAGCACAGTAAAAAATGTTCTGTAATTAATAAAATGTGCAAAAATTGTGAAAAGATACATTTTATTTTTTATTTTATATTATTTTACGTTTGTTTATCATTGTTTTTTTACTGGGTTTAGTCGAAAGAGGAGAAGAGGGGAGACAAGCTGTAAAATATTACAAACATTTTTAAATAGACATTCAGTAATATACATGATCAGACAACAAATAGTATACATTCATGATTACACATACATTTGCAAATTAGATTACATTTGTATGAAAGTAGTGGCAACTATTATAGTATAATAGATTCTTATGTATTAGTAGAAGCTGAACATCGAGCATTTGAAGAGGTGTATTCCTGGGTTTGTCTGACAGATAACAGCTGATATCATTACTGCTTAGAAATTCAAAGAAAAGGAGTTGACAGAAGGAACTAAGTAGGGCAGATAATGTTCACAGGATCACAGGATCATAGGACGTTACTAGGCTAATGGTTCCAGGGCCCTTACAAGCCAACCCAAGTTCAACTCATGTTCCCAAGGGTGTCTGGTTTAAGCAGACACAAAAATGAGCACCTATTACCCCTGTCCAAGAGGGACACAGGTAGAACCCCTAGGGTGAATTTCAAGTTTCCCATCCAGTCATCCAAATTACATTTAAATAGGGCAAACAAGGGGCTTTGTTTAACATGAACATGAAGCTTGTTCAAAAGGTGGGGCAACCTCTGTGAGACAGTCTGTCTGTCCAGCAAGTTCTGTTGATGAAACATACCAGGTTAAGGTCCTTTGAGTGAGTGACCTGTGTGCCATTTCACTTATGAATGTGCAGCATTTCCATTAGGCTGGGTCAGAGATTGCTCTATGTGCAAGGCACAGGTCACCTCCAAGCAGTCTGTACAACACAGAGTAAAGTGATGATTTCAGTCTGTCTGCGTAAAACAGATCTTGAAAAGAATTTTCATTGTAAGGAACCTTTGTGGTCTCTTTGCTGCAGGTTTTTGGAAAGGAACATGCCAAAGGAAGGGTTGTACTCTATTACTGGCCTGATGAGGCAAGAGTACAGGGGGAGTATAACTTCTTTTTTTCTGGAGGCAATGCCCTTATTCATGATATGAGCAATATAAGATGCCCTTCTTACCACTGTGGAGACATAGTAACCAAAGTTAAGGTTGCTGTCGACCTGTGTGCTCAGATCTCTCACCACTGACTGTGTGCTTAGGGTATTGCTATTGATGTGGTAGCTTGCAGGAACATCACCCTTGCTGAAGGAGATGATAATGCATTTGTTTGCATAAAGTTTAAGACCATGACTTTGGCACCAGTCATTAGTCTGTGTAAGACCTTCTTGCAGGATGTTGACATTGCTAGGGGTTTCAATGATCACTCCCAGTTTGCAGTCATCAGCAGACCTTGTCAGCCACAGTGATTTAGTTTTAGCGTGTACTTCAGAGAAGTAGATTCTGAAAAGTATGGGGTCCCAGAACCAATCCCTGTAGGATGTCACTGGTTACAGGTCTGGTAGGGGAGGTGGAGTCCCCTATTTTTTCTTATGAGTTCTATCTGTGAGTCAGTTTGCAACCCACCTGAAAACATATGAGCTGACACCCACCTGGGTGAGTTCATCAATGATGCCTGAGTGGGAGATTGTGTCCAAGGCCTTGACTAAGTCTAGCTAGGCCATGTGTACAGATTTGCCCTCATCTACAGCTTAGGCGACTGTCTTGAAGAAGTCCACTGAGTTTAACAGGCACGATCCTCCCTTGACAAAGCCAAACTGGGTGGGGTCAAGCATTTAGAAATGTTCTGTATGTTTTTTAATAATTTTATTTTATTTTATTTTTATTTTACATTTGTTGACCGGGCTAGTCTAACTGGATATATGTCCATTTTCAGTAGAGGCCCGGGGAGATAAGTGCCAAGACAGATAAATGAAAAACTTAGGAAACTATAAACAAAAATGACTAAATAAAAATATTCATAATAAGCAATGCAGATTCCAGGTTACAACAGAAAACAAAATGACTAAATAGCAACATTCATTATATACAATACATATTCCAGGTTGCAACAGAAAATTTTGTGAGGACAAAAACAAAGTACTTACAGTGCATGAATGCATATACTATACAACATGCAGGTATAATACATAAAAAAAAGGACAAAAGTCAAAAGAGAAGACAAGTTAATTATATAAAAATAAAGGAATTCTTCAGTAGGAAGTATTTACAGAGATTGGACTCAGTGTAGTTTAGGAGGGAATCTGTATTTATAGTTAAAAGGAATATATAATAGTTCATGAGTAGTCTGGGATAGGCAGAGCTCAGTTTAATCAGCTGGATAGATGCCTAGTCAGGTTTAGTACAGGGGCACAACCAGTGTGTTCTAAGGTAGAGTTTCAGTCTGTTTTTGAAGAGTGATAGAAATGGAAGAGAGGAAAGGTCACTGGGGAGAAGATTCCAGGGTTTTCCGACAGCATTAGAGAAGAGATTTTCACCAGCCTTGTTGTTAGGTTTAGAGGTGTGTAGAAGATGTTTGTGTGAGGAACATAGGGATTTCAGATTTGTACATGGAGTGATGAGGGTAGATAGAATAGGAGTACTGGAAGGTTTATAAAGAGTTTTATGGGCAATGGTTAGTTGATGGAATTTAATCACGTTTTGTAGTTCCAGCCATCCAAGCTGCTTTATATTTATGCAAAGGTGGGTTCTGTAAGGGTTTCCTGTTGCAAATCTAGCAATGTCATTGTAGGAAGTTTCCAGTTTGCTGAGGTTATTTTTAGAAAGGTTAGTAAAAATGGGTGAGGCATAGAGGAGTGTAGAGATTAGATGAGTGTGAGCTATAGCTGTGGGGGAAAGGTAAGGTTTAATCCTATAGAGGGAGCCAAGTTTTTTGTTGACAGTTTTTATAGTATTGTTGACATGGATGTCAAAGTTCAGATTGTTATCAATGGTGATACCCAGTAGTTTGGTGGTTGGTCTGGTGATATAATGGTACCATTGGTGGATGTAACTGAGAAATCAAAGGAAGAGGACTTGTGAGTTTGATTAAAGAGGAGAAGTTTAGTTTTTTCAGGGTTCAAAAGAAGGCAATGCTGTGTGAACCATTGTTCAACTGTGTTAAATGCCTTCTGGGCAAGAGAGAGAAGTTCAGATGTGGATTTGGCTGGGCATATAAGTGTGGATTCATCAGCATATTGTATGCATGTGGCTTGGGGGATGGCTAGAGGAAGGTCATTAATAAATATTGAGAAGAGGAGAGGTCCTATTATGGACCCTTGAGGGCCACCTAGGGTAACCGGTTGGAGGGTAGAAAGAGTCTTATGGCAAATTACTGCCTGATGTCTTTTATCTAGGTAGGACTGGAACCATTTTATGGAAGGTGCATCTAATGATAGGAATTCAAGTATGTTGATGAGAATCTGATGATTAACCATGTCAAATGCTTTGGACAGGTCAATAAATAGTGCTGAGGAAAGTTTATTAAGGTTGTGGTTTTTGTTTATGCAATCAGTAAAGGAAAGAGGGCAGTGGTAGTGCTGTGTGAGGGTCTGAAACCATGTTGACAACTGGAAAGTAAGTTATGTTGGGTTAAGTGGTCAAGTAATTGCCTGTGGATGCATTTCTCCATGATATTTGCCAAAGGTGAAAGAAGAGCAATAGGGCGGTAGTTGGAGAGCTCAATGGAGTGTCTGCCTTTATGGAGGGGGATAATATGAGAGACTTTCCATAAGCTAGGTATGTGACCTTCGGTAACAGTCCTATTGATCAGAATGGAAATGGGATATGCTATAGCTTTGGATGATAGCTGTAGAAAATCAGCAGGTAGTTGGTCTGCTGAGGGAGAGCACAGTTTCAGTTTTTGTATGAGAGTTAGAATATATGCAGTTGCGACAGGTTGCAAATGAAAAGGAGGGGGTGGGGTAGAGCTATAGGAAGGTAAAGTGAAGCTATTAGGTGATAGCTGACTAGCTAGTGTTTGGATAGTATTAGAAAATAAGGTATTGAATGTATTGGCTGTATTCATAGGATTATTATGGTCAGTATTTTGAGTGTTTGGTGTGGTGGATTGACCTGGGTGGAGTAATTGGTTAATGCTAGTCCAGAATTTTTGTGGGTTGTTTTGGTTAGTTTGTTGAAATTGTAGGTAGTAATTTCTTTTATAGGTTCATAGGTTCATAGGTTCATACTAGGCTATCTGCCCAAGGGCATTTATAAGCCTAGCCCATAGTTATTTGGCTTTCTCCACCCCTTTAGTTTGAATAAAACTATGCCTATTATTTTGCTGTGCCTCTGTCAAGCAGTGACACTGAAGTAATCCCTGGGGTATATCTGCGATCTCCCATCCATTGGTCAAGATTCCTCTTGAACAAGGCCAGCGAGGTGCTCTGCCTCACATGTACCGGGATTTTGTTCCACAGCATAGGGAGTCTCTGGGTGATGAATCTGTCCCTTCAGCATGTTCTATTAATAACCGTGTCAAGGTTTAAGTCTCCCGCCCTTGTGGTTCTGAGGGATCTAGATTTTTTGAGGTGAAGCATATTCATCAAATCTGGGTCTAACATGGCCTTATATGTCAGGCACAGGTCACCTCTGAGCAAGCGGTATGAGAATGAATAGAGCTGGAGTTCTTTCAGTCGGGCAGCATAAGACATATTTTTGAGACCCTTTATCCTTTTGGTGAGGAACATTTGGGACCTTTCCAGCTGCTGCAGGTGTCGGGTCAGATACATTCCGAATGGGGCATTGTACTCAATCATAGGTCTAATGAGTGATGAGTACAGGGGGACGATGACCTCCCTTGATCTAGATGTGAATCCCTTCATGATCAGGTGGGCAATGTAGAAGGTTTTCCTAACTACTTTAGCAACATGAGTGTCAAATGAAAGGCTACTGTCAACCTGTGTCCCCAAATCCCTGATGACTTCTTCTGTGCTCAGTGGATTGCCACCTATATGGTAGCTAGGGGTAACCTTGTTTTTCCCGAAGGGTATGACTATGCATTTCTTGGCATTTAACTTTAGGCCATGGCTCTGGCACCAGTTATCCATTTCTGTGAGGCCTTTCTGAAGGATATCTGTGTCAGATGTGTTCTCAACTATGGCGCCCAGTTTGCAGTCATCTGCAAACTTTGTCAGCCATAACCCTCCTGCGTTTGCTTGTACTTCAGAAAAGTAGATGCCGAACAAGAGTGGACCCAGGACTGAGCCCTGTGGGACACCACTTGTGACAGGCTTTGAGTCTGACATGGCTCCAGCAACTCTGACTCTGTGGGTTCTGTCACTTAGCCAGTTTGCAACCCATCTTGTGATGTATGGGTTTACATTCAAGCTGATGAGTTTTTCGATGATACCTGAGTGGGGTATTGTGTCGAAGGCCTTTGCCAGGTCAAGGTAGGCTGTATGGACTGCCTTTCCCTCATCAATGGCCTTGGTGACTGTCTCGAAAAAGTCAACCAAGTTTAAAAGGCATGATCTGCCTTTGACAAAGCCAAACTTTATAGCTTTCTTAGTGTCATTTCTTAACTGTCTAAAGGTTTGTTGGTCAATAGGGTTTTTAGTCATTCTCCATTTGGCCCAATGTTTATTTCTAAGGTGCATTTTGTGTTTGGTTACTATTGAAAGCCATGGGGCAGACTTGGTTTTAATTCTAATTAATCTGGTTGGAACATGTTGGTTGAGAATGGCAAGGAAGTTAGAGTTAAAGTAACTGATGGCTGCTTGTAAAGGGAGGTGTTTTAATGGAGACCAATTGCAAGCTTAGTTCTTTTTTGAATAGCTCAGGGTTAAAGTTTTTTTTGGATCTGATATTTCTGACAGATGTTGGATTGAGAGTATGGGTTTTATGCCTGATAATATAGGTAAGTGGGTGGTCACTTATATCATCAGGGAGGGTTCCTGAATCATAATTCTGAGGGTGATGGTTTATGAGAATCCAGTCTAATATTCTTGCTTTCTGGTTAGCTTTATTGATCCTGGTGGGGGATGTAAAGGTTTGAGAAAAGCCATATAGATTAATGTGGGCTGTAGGGAGGCTGCTACAATAGCAGTTCCAGTCAATGTTTATATCTCCTAGGATTATAGTTTCCTGGGCCAAGTGTTGGTGGTGGCAATGTTATTACCAGGAGGAAGATACATACAGATGATATAGATGGATTTGACATTGTTAATATCAAGTTTGGAGATGAGAATTTCTGCATTGGAATCAACAGGTATTTTACAGTTGTAGGTGGTTAACTGTAAGACTGATTTAAATAGAATAGCTACCCCTCCCCTTTTCTTGGCTACTCGGTCGAGTCTTAGTATGTTATATCCAAGTGGAAGGATTTCATTGTCTTTGGTAGCAGATTTTAACCATGTTTCTGTTAAGCAGAGGATATCAAAAGAATATACTTCTACTAGAGCTTGGAGTTGAGATACTTTGTTGTTTATGCTACCTATATTAAGATGGGCTACTTGGAGGGAGTTAGATGTTTTACTAAGGGGATCAATAGGGTAGTGATTTTGGCTGTGGAGAGTACTAGGAGTTTTTATTGGGCCTGGGTTAGGGTGGATGTCACCATCTTTTACTGAGAGTAGTAATCCTATATAGCTTGGGTTAGGGAATTTGTTGTATAGAAGTAGATTTTTCCTGAGATTAAGTGTGTTATATTTAATATGTAGCATTCTATGATACTTTGCAAGTAGGTAGTTGTGTAAAGATGTTATATTAGCATGGTTAAAAAGGAGTGGTAGGGATAGAGCATCGGTTTCCTTATTAGGATAGTGATGGTCTAGATGTAGTGGGTATTCATAGGAGCTGAGTAAGTAGGCAAAGGTTAGAGGATGAAGCAGTAATAGTGTGAATAAAAGAAGGACATATAATGGGGTGGGTGGTTTATACATTGTGCAAAATTACTAATGGATATATGTAGGCAGAATTTGGAAGTATAAAGGGTGAGGATGGAGAAGTGTTAAGGATGCAGTAAGATAGAAGGGAGTGTTAAGAGAAGGTAGATATGAGAGAAGATGAAAAGTGGTAAAGTGTTCTGAGAGTAATGGGAAGAGGTGTGGCTAGTAATTTCTAGAAGTAATTGAAATATGAAGAGGTGTGGTTAAGTAAGTATAAGAGCAAGATCCCTGGGGTGGGTGGGAATTGAGGGTAGGGGCAGAGCGGAGTGAGCCCGCAGGGCGAATGGAGCGGGTTGAGACAGATACAGATGCAGTTATAAAAAAGAATCAGCAGGACTGACTCCAGAAGGTAAGTTTGAAAAGACAGATGTGGGAAAAGGATAGTGAAAATTGAGCCTAGAAGAGGTGGATGTGGACAGTAGAAGTAGAGGGTAAAATGAGATGACTGAATAGCACTTAAGGAACAGCAGGAGAAATTAATGTAAGTATCTGGGCATAAGAGATAAAAAAGAGAGAATGGCTGGGGTAAGGGAGCCACCTAGTGGACAGGTCTGATATTGCAAGGCTGATAAGAGAAGGAGTTAGAGTACAACAAGGAAAAAAGGTTGCTAGACAAAGGGAGTTTTAAAAAGGGGATGGGGAGAGAGTGTGTGAGGTACAGCAGGGGGTAGAGGCTGCTGGCTGTCCTAGCTCAGGACTTTCTCTAACCCTGTAGTATAGGCACAATAGTAGAAAGTCTTTCTGGCATCATGGAACTCATAAACAAAGACATTGGAGATCTCCAAACTCTGGACCCCACACAGTTAGGGTTTGTAAAAGGCAGATCATGTCTCCTAAACCTGACAGACTTCTTTGAAGTAGTCACCAAAGCTATAGATGAGGGTAAGGTGGTTCACACAGCCTATCTAGATCATTGCCAAGGTGTTCAATACCATCCCACACTCTGGAATTATAGATAAACTCACTAAACTAGGTATAAATCCCTATGTCACAAGATGGGTTGCCAACTGGCTTACTGACAGAACACACACTGTGAATGTAGCAGACTCCAAATCAGACCTCAGACCAGTGAGAAGTGGAGTACCACAGGGTTCACTCCTGGGTCCTCTCCTGTTTGGTATCTACTTCTCTGACGTGCAGGCTAACACAGAGGGTCTTTGGCTAACTAAATTCGCAGATGACTGCAAATTAGGAGCCATAATCGAAACTCCTAAAAATGTGGACATTCGACAAAAGGGCCTCACTGAGACAGATGCCTGGTGTCAAAGACATGGTCACAAGCTCAATGCCAAAAAGTGCATTGTCATCCCCTTTGGTAAAAACTCTGTACCCATGAACTACCACATAGGTGGTAGTCTACTTAACACCAAAAGTGTGATGAGACCTTGGGACACAGGTGGACAGTAGTCACTCCTTTGATAATCACATCGCCACAGTGGTCAGGAAATCCTTCTACGTGGCACACCTTATCACAAAATGTTTCTCATCCAGAAAAAAAAGAGGTCATTGTTCCCCTCTACTCATCACTCATTAGACCCATTATAAAGTACAACGCCCCTTTTGGTATGTACCTCACAAGACATCTACAACAACTGGAAAGGCCGCAAAAATACCTCACAAAGAGGATAACTGGCCTCAAACAGATGCCTTATGCCGACCATCTCAAAAAACTCCAGCTTTACTTCATCGCATATCACCTACTCAGAGGCGATCTCTGCCTAACATACAAAGCTATGTTATACCCAGAGCTGTTGGACATGCTCCACTTAAAGAAATCCCAATCCCTCCGAGCTACACGCTCTAGGGACCTAAACCTTTTCACCACAATAAACAGAACATGCTGGAGGGATAGATTCCTGTCCCAGAGACTTCCCATACTCTGGAACAGACTACCTATCCATGTCAAACAGAGCTCCTCATTAGCACTCTTAAAGAAAAATCTTGATGATTGGATGGGTAATAGGAAATTCACCCTTGGGATCACTTCTGTTGTTCTGCTTGACAGGGGCACAGGAAAATAATTTTCTTTGGTGGCGAAAGCCAGGGTACCTTTTTGGCTAGGCTTGTATAGGCCATAGGGCCAATAGCCTAGTACCTACCTATGAACCTATGAACCTATGGCAGGAATTATTCCACAAACATACTTTACTGGTGTCCTTGAGAGAGGGATTATAGGGTAGATAATTCAGTGAGGTGAGCCACTGATAATTGGAGAGGGTCCTTTATGCTCCTATAGATTAGTGCAGGAAGCACAAGATGAGCAGGTAACTTAAGGAGGCAAGAGAGAGAAGGTAGGGATGAGAAACAGTAGTTATCATATAGCAAGGTAAGCTTGCTCATACATTACACTAATCAGTCAGAGACACATACATTTATAGCAAGTTACATTTCCAAAAACACAAATTTTACAAAAATGGGCTAATCATTCGAAATAACAAGATCAGTAGATAGCAGGTATGCATTTCCAAAACCTTGTTAGAAACAATGTATTACTCTATAGTGCTATGAGGATGCCTGAGGAATGGAGAAAAAGTGTTTTGGTTCCGATTTTTAAGAATAAGGGTGATGTGCAGAGCTGTAGTAACTACAGAGGGATTAAACTGATCAGTCACAGCATGAAGTTATGGGAAAGAGTAGTGGAAGCTAGGTTAAGAAGGGAGATGATGATTAGTGATCAGCAGTATGGTTTCATGCCAGGAAAGAGCACTACAGATGCCATGTTTGCTCTGAGAGTGTTGATGGAGAAGTACAGAGAAGGTCAGAAGGAGTTGCATCGTGTCTTTGTGGATTTAGAGAAAGCATATGACAGGGTGCCTAGAGAGGAGTTGTGGTACTGTATGAGGAAGTCAGGAGTGCAAAGAAGTATGTAAGAGTGGTACAGGATATGTACGAAGGTAGTGTGACAGCGGTGAGGGCTGCGGTGGGAGTGGCGGATGCGTTTAAGGTGGAGGTGGGATTACATCAAGGATCAGGTCTGAGCCCTTTCTTATTTGCAATGGTGATGGACAGGTTGACAGACGAGATCAGACAGGAGTCCCCGTGGACTATGATGTTTGCCGATGACATCGTGATCTGTAGTGAAAGTAGGGAACAGGTGGAGGAGACCCTGGAGAGGTGGAGATATGTTTTAGAGAGAAGGGAATGAAGGTCAGCAGGACTAAGACAGAATATATGTGTGTGAATGAGAGGGGGATGGAGGAATGGTGAGGATACAGGGAGTAGAGGTGGTGAAGGTGAATGAGTTTAAGTACTTGGGATCAACAGTTCAGAGTAATGGTGAGTGTGGAAGAGAGGTGAAGAAGAGAGTACAGGCAAGATGGAATGGGTGGAGAAGAGTGTCAGGAGTGATTTGTGACAGACAAGTACCAGTAAGAGTGAAAGGGAAGGTCTACAAGAGAGTAGTGAGACCAGCTATGTTATACGGGTTGGAGACTGTGGCACTGACAAAAAGGCAGGAGTTTGAGCTGGATGTGGCAGAATTAAAGATGTTAAGATTTGCACTGGGTGTGATGAGGGTGGACAGGATTAGGAATATTAGAGGGTCAGCCCAGGTTGGAAGGTTTGGAGACAAAGCCAGAGAGGCACGATTATGTTGGTTTGGACATGTGCTGAGGAGGGATGCAGAGTATATTGGGAAAAAGATGCTAAGGATGAAGCTACCAGGTAACAGGAAAAGAGGAAGGCCTAAGATAAGGTTTATGGATGTGGTGAGAGAGGACATGCAGGTGGTTGGTGTGACAGAGCAAGATGCAGAGGACAGGAAGAAATGGAAACAGTTGATCTGCTGTGGCAACCCCTAACGGGAGCAGACGAAAGAAGAAGAAGAAGCTATAGTTCAGTACTCTTTTT
Organism: Protopterus annectens; assembly: GCF_019279795.1. NCBI lineage: Eukaryota > Metazoa > Chordata > Ceratodontiformes > Protopteridae > Protopterus > Protopterus annectens. The sequence goes on from NC_056735.1 coordinate 1,358,249,775, forward strand.
TAGTAGCAGTGAAATTAAATATAGCAATTAAAACATTTCTACCTACTTAACTGCAAGATTAGTAAATCATGTTAAACAATTTCTACAAGTACTATGCTAGAACTGTAGCAACAGTAAAACATGTTAAGCATTTACTTCAATACTATGCTAACACATATATGGTACAAGGTTGTTCTGTGGGGAGAATTCAAGCATCAGGGTAATAAACTATTTAGTGTTGTACAAAAGCCTTTTATAGGCTTCGGAGACCCATGTATTAACAAACACACTCAGAGAAAGGTCTGCTTGAGTGGGAGTTAAGAAAATTAGTTTAAATCAGTTTTTGTAGTTCACCAAAGCCTAATGTCGGATTTCAACTGCACCAGAGGCAGCACTGCAAACTATTGAGACCCACTGTGTGAGCAAGCACAACTAAACATTTTAGTGTAAAAATATACAATAGTACACTAATACACAAATAAACCAGTATACTTAATACACTAAATAAACTATTAGTGTAGCTCAAAACACATATACAGGCTTTGGAGACCTATGTATAAACAGGCACAATCAGAGAAAGGTCCGCTTGAGTGGGAGTTAAGGAAATTAGTTTAAATCAGTTTCTGTAGTTCACCAAAGCCTAATGTCAGCTTTCAACTGCACGAGCGGCAGCGCTGCTAACTATTCGGACCCACTGAGCAAGCAAGCACAACTAAACAATTTAGTGTAAAAAAAATACTGTATTACACTAATACATTAAATAAATAAATATACTTAATACACTAAATAAACTATTTAGTGTAGCTTAAAATGCCTTATACAGGCTTCGGAGATCCATGTAAAAACAGGCACACTCAGAGAAAGGTCTGCTTAGGTGGGAGTTAAGGAAATTAGTTTAAATCAGGTTTTGTAGTTCACAAAATCTTAATATCGGCTTTCAGTTGCAAGAGAAGCAGCGCTACAAACTATTCCGACCCACTGTGTGAGCAAGCACAACTGAACAAGACAGGGGCTTTTATTCTCTTTTAAGAACTCCACGAGAGTGACGAGAATTCAAGGATCAGTGCAATAAACTATTTAGTGTAGCTCAAAACGCCTTTTAAAGGCTTCGGAGACCCATGTATAAACAGGCACATTCAGAGAAAGGTCTGCTGGAGTGGGAGTTAAGGACAGTAGTTTTAAATCAGTTTTTGTAGTTCCCTAAAGCCTAATGTTGGCTTTCAACTGCATGAGAAGCAGCACTGCAAACTATTCAGACCCACTGTGCGAGCAATCACAACTGAGCAAGACAGGTAGTTTTTATGTACTTTCAAGAACTCCACGAGGGTGACGGAGTTCAGTGAGCCGAGTCAGGGAGATCAAACAAACACTACCAAATAGCACTCTTAGCTCTAGGTAAGCAAGAGAAAATACCTACTAATCCGCCAATCACCGCTTTTAACAACACCTGCAAAGCCTTCACAAGCAGACTCTTAGGACTAAATCAGAAGGCGCCAGCAGTGTAAATTCACAAGCACTCCACAATTTAAATATAACAAGTTAAAAGTACACGCTTTCAATGTAAATTCTTCACAGCAGCTAGTACAAAATATTTATTTGGCACAAAAAAACGATACAAGCATTTGGCATGAACAGCGGCAACAATTTCATTAATTACATACCGCATGGGTTAGATGCTGGGAGAGGAGCAGACAGCAGCCAGGGCTTATCCTAATTCCTAAAGATGGTGCCCCCCCTAGGCCCAGGGTATTTATGGGACTTCAAGGATAAAGGTGGAGAGGAGATGGCAGTAGGGGGAAAGAGTAGTTACAGGTGGGAGGGGCAAGGGAGAGACAACTTCAGAGAGGAAGAGAAAGACAGCTTCAGAGAGGAGCATGGGATACTTTGCAGTACATGGTAAAGGTGAAATTTAACAGAGGGGTAGAAATGGTATGGACTGAGAGAAAAGAGGTCAGGAAGAGCCACAGTCAATGGAGACGTAAGAAGGAAATAAGGGCTAGCACAGGAGACAGATACAGATGCAGTTATAAAACACAATCAGCAGGACTGACTCCAGAAGGTAAGTTTGAAAAGACAGATGTGGGAAAAGGTGGATGTGGACAGTAGAAGTAGAGGGTAAAGTGAGAGGACTGAATAGCAGTTAAGGAACAGTAGGAGAAATTAATGTAAGTATCTGGGCATAAGAGATAAGAAAGACAGAATGGCTGGGGTAAGGGATCCACCTAGTGGACAGGTCTGATATTGCAAGCCTGATAAGGGAGTTAGTACAACAAGGAAAAAAGGTTGCTATACAAAGGGAGTTTTAAAAAGGGGATGGGGAGAGAGTGTGTGTGTGAGGTACAGCAGGGGGGTAGAGGCTGCTAGCTGTCCTAGCTCAGGACTTTCTCTAACCCTGTAGTATAGGTACAATAGTAGAAAGTCTTTCTGGCAGGAATTATTCCACAAACATACTTTACTGGTGTCCTTGAGAGAGGAATTGTAGGGTAGATAATTCAGTGAGGTGAACCACCGATAATTGGAAAGGGTCCTTTATGCTCCTATAGATTAGTGCAGGAAGCACAAGATGAGCAGGCAACACATGGGTTAGATGCTGGGGGAGGAGCAGACAGCAGTCAGGGCTTATCCTAATTCCTAAAGAATAAGGTCTGTGATGATTCGTTCCATGGCTTTGCAGATAAGGCTGGTCAGGCTAATGGATCTATAGTTCCTGGGGTCCATGGATGCACCCCTGTTGTGCAAAGGGATGATGGTAGCTGTTTTCCTTTCTGCTGGGATGAAGACAGTGCTTAGGCTTTGATTGAAAAGCGTGCCCAATGGTGATGCTAATTCTTGTTTTAACCCATGTAGAACACCGCCCAGGATGTTGTCTGGTCCCATAGAAGCTGTGATTTTGACATTGGAGAGGACGTTTAACACCTGCTCCTTGGAGATTTTAGGTGGGGAACAGGTGTTAGGGATGTTTTGGGGTATATTTGTCAGGGATAGGGTAGTGAAGTCAGCCAGCAAGTTTGCAATATTCACAGGTTCCATAGATGTAGTACCATTAACTACGAGTTCAACTCAAATCTGGCCTTACCCTTGAGGTTAAGGAAATAACTAAAGAACTCCTTGTGGTTATCCTTAGTTAGAGAAGCTAATTTGGATTTGTAGTTAGCTTTGGAGGACTTCACTAGGAGCCTTATTTGCTTGTTTAAGTTGAGGAGATAGTGTTTCCAGTTTTAAGACCATTCCTTCCTACTCTTAGACAGCAACTTCTTTCGCCTGTTGTATGGCCTATAAATGGTGGTTGTTCACCAGGCAGGTATGTTTTTCCTTGAAGATCCTGGTTTGGTTCTATTAGGTATGGCAGAGTCAATACAAGTGTACAGGTGATCCTATAAAGCATTGGTGTATAACTCAGCATAGGAGCTTGTTCCATCAGTGGAGGGAGGGGCTATGTCACTATTAATACTGTCACGTAAGAGGTTGTAACTGGCCTTGGAAAAGTTTTTTAGTCTAGTTGTTGATAAGGGGGGGGGGGGTCTTGTGTTATAGTTACTTCTAGCGAGACATTTTTGGTCAGATCTCTCAAGGCATGGCCACACAATGGGGGCGATGCAGTGTTCCCCTATGTTGGTGAGCACCAGTTCCAGCATGTTTGAGTGTGTGCATCAACCAGTTGGTCCAGGCTAATGGAGTTAAGGAAGTTCAGGAACCTTTGGACAAGTGAGTTAGAACACATATAATTTACCCAGTCAATGGATGGGTAATAAAATTCACCAAAAAACAGAGTGCTTAGTTGTATCTTGATTGACTTAAGTAGATCCAAGTAGGCTGAGTGGCTGTCCTGATTCATTGACAGGTCCTATAGCCGGCAATGACTCAAAGAGGGGTCTTACTTGCAGTCAATTGCACCTGACATAATTCAAGGGAATCATGCTGTTTAACCAATCTAGAGATGTATTTATCTTTAAGGAATGTTGATACCCCACCTCCTTTAGTTCTTACTCCTTCAGTTTGTGGTCTGAAGATGTGGAAGGAAATGTAACCTAGTACAGTATAGTTCTCTGCAGCCTTAAACCAGATCTCAGTGACTGCACAAATGTCAGGATCTTCCAAGATGAAGAGTGCTTTTACTGAGTGCAGTTTCTGGTTTAGACTTATAGCATTTAGCAGTATAACCTTGAAGTTGTTTTTTGAGGGTATTTTTACATCAGGAAGTTTGTTCTTGTGACATTGCCTAAAAAAGGCACTATCGGGTGGCAAGAGCCTTAGCCAGTAACCGAAATCCCAGGGGTGACAGATGAAGACCATCTCTGTCAAAGCATCAAGGTCTGTCAACCATGTCATCCCAGGCTGACAGATACTGGATCCCCTTTGAATGACACCAGAAGCTAAGCCAATTGTTAAAGTCAATCATTTTTTGTTTGTATTGATGTTTCATCCTAGGCAAAGGTAAAATGTTGCTTTAGGCTAGGGACATACCTGCCTGAGACACATAATCAGAGACCTAAGTCATATCTCTCTTTATATAGTCCAGTGAGGTACATATCAAGTTGTTCACACCAACATGGACTATGATGGAGTCATAACATTGCCAGTTGTTGACAGACTTGAGAGTGTGTGTGATGTGGCAGATCCTGGTACCTGACAGAAAACTGACCATGACTTTTTCCTTATGCAGCCTGATGAGAGGGACATCTGGGTGTCTCACAATTGAGTCGCCTAAGACTAATATGTTTGGTTTCATGTTATGCCTTAGGGGCTTGACTGTTGAGACACTGGTGTGTGATATATTATGTGTACTATGCTCTGCAGAGAATGTATTATGTGAATTATGCCTGTGTTTGTGTTTGGGAGGTCTCTGATGTTTAGGTGAGGTGTAAAACAGGTTCAGAGCAATTCGTTTTATGGTTCTTATACGGTTTATATTATGGAGGTGGAGGGCGATCAATGTCACAAAGTAATGTATATAGCTGTAACATGCTAGTAAATCTATGCATGTATTGGTGAAGACTGGTTTTAGAGCATAGGATTCTGAAAAAAGAGAACTAGATTGAGGACATGGCAAACTGAAGATAATCTTGGCATTTATCCTGAAGATATACAGGAGCAGATCCATTGGTCTGATTGATGAAGGTTTAGTTATGTTTTAAGTGGGTTTGCATTCTGAAGGGATTTCAGTGGAGGTGTGATGTGGTTCCATAGTTTAGCTACACTATATGAATACAGAGTCACCTGCAGTATTAGATGATTTTGCTATAGTGATTAGTGATTTTTCTCTAGAGTGTAAAATTGTATTGGGACAGCTGTGTTGTATTAGGTTCTTAAAGGCAGGGTTATTTTCTGGCTTATAGCGATACCATTGTATTGTACTTAACTGAGGAAGATGAAGGTGGTGTGGTAGTTCTGACTAGTTAAATTCTCTGAGGGTCAGGTAATGGTGAATACTATTGTTATAGTTTACTGCAAATTTATCTATTTTGTTATAGCAATGCTGAAGGTAAGACAGGTGTGGTACTTGAAGTTTAGTGAAGATTGTGGCAGGATAGGGGATGGAGGGCCATAAGAAAGTAGTGGCTATGCATCTTTTGGCTAAGTCAGTGAGGCAGGCTTTTAGTCCGTGTATTGTGCCTAACTTTTGATGATTTTTTTTTTAATGTGTGATACGTGGTAGTCAAATTTCAACTGGCTATCTGTGATGAAATCCAATAATTTTGTATGGTTTATTTTTTCTATCACAGTATTGCTGGCAGAGATTCTAGTGATTAGTGTTATTTTGCTGGAGATGTGGTTTGGTTTATAACAGTTGAGCAGTAGTTGTGAATTATTTATCCAAGTTTCAATGGATAAGAACAATTGTGTAAGGTCTTGTAGTTTACAAAGGTACTTGGCAGAGTAGATTAGGGTTGAGTCATCAGCATATCAAACTAGGGTAGCATATATTGTAGCAGTGTAAAAGTCATTGATAAATATGTTGAAAAGTATGGGGCCTAGTAGAGATCATTGTGGAAAACCAATAGTTACTGTCAAGAAGGTACAGAAATCATTTTTCCATTTTAATACTTATGCTCTTTTTAGATGTAGCTATGGAACTATTGTAGTGTAAAGTTGGTGAGCCCTAAGGATGAGAATTTATGTAAGAGTTTCTGTTGGGAGACAGTATCAAAAGCTTTTGATTAATCTAGGAAGATGGTGGAAACTAGGCCTCTGGCATGTCTATGGGTGTTGACAGTATTAACAAAACACAGTAAAGCAGCAGCTGTGCTGTGATGAGTATAGAAGCTGTGCTGGGTTGAAGATAGAAGATGGTTATCTATTGGATAGTTGATACGTTACATGTGAATGCAAACTGGTCTATAGTTTGAAAGTTCTGTATTGAGTTCACTCCTGTGGAATGGAATAATGACTGATGAGACTTCATTTTCAAATATGGACTGATTTATCAGAACTGACACTTGACATACAATAGCATCAGCTGCTATTTTAACAAATTTGCCAGGTAGATTGTCAGGGGCAGTTGTAGTAGGCTTTACTTTTTTGGCATATTTTTAATAGTATCTGTGGGAAATGGCTAGAAGGAGAACTGTTGAAGGAGGTGAATTTATTGAACTGAGACCTCAACTTCTTGATTAGTCACTTGTTTGGTTAATGATTGCACTGTCTGTATAAAATGAATATTAAAGTGGTTGGCTATGGCATCATTTTGTTTGTGTGTTTGGTGTTGGGTGTGTAGCTTGTCCTGAATTTAACAGTTTATTAGGTCCAGAGCATTTTTGGATTATTAATGTGTGTCTTTTGATTGGTTGAGTAGTATGTTTTTTTATTTTTGGTGATAACTTGTTTTAGTCAGCTTCTTAACTGTCTATATGCAGTAAAGTAGGAAGTATTTTGTTTTTTCTGGCCATTCCATGCTTTGTTTCTTTTTTCATGAGTAATTTAATTGCTAAAGATAGCCATGGGACAGGATGAGCTTTGACTCTTTTTATTCTGAGGGAAACTTGCATGTTTAGAGCACCTAGGAAGATTTTGTTGAACTCAGAGACAGCATTATCTACAGGAGAGTTTTTAGCAACTCCCAGTTAAGGAGATGTATAAAACAGTCTTCATGAAAAGTAGTAAGTTTCTTACCAGGGTGTAATAATGTGTTTTGAGGTTGTTGCTTTGATACCTTATAATGTAGATTGTTAAGTGATCAGTTAAGCTATCTGACAGAGTTTTATGGGATGACATTTTATTTGGAGAAGATGTTAGGATCCATTTGAGGATTGATTATCTGGTTGTGGCTTTGTTTGTCTGTAGATGGTACTATTATAAGTTGGGTGAACTTGTACAGATGTATATTATTGGCTGGATTTTCAGAATGTATGGTTTGCTAATATTTATTAACCACACCCAATAATATGATTTCACAAAGGATTTTTGAGGAGGCCCAGCAGAAAATATCTTCTAATGTTTTAGTATTATTAGCTGGAGGTATGTATACACCCATGATTGTAATTGTCTTGTGAATGTTTAGTTTTAGGATGGTTAGTAAGATTTATTAGTTAGAGAAAGTTGGTAGGGTGTGGGTAAAAAGGGAGCTATCAAAATTGCAACACCACCAGCTTTTTGGTGGTTTTGTCTATCTTTTCTGATAATAATATAGCCCGGGGGGCAATTTCTTCATTTTTTTTTTGCTTCCTGGCAGAGGCACGTTTCTGTTGCAACTAAAATGAATGCAGTGTGCAGTGATACTGATGCATGCACTTTAAAGAATTTGTTATAAACACTTCGTAAGTTGGTATAGTATATCAGAAGGCCATGGAGGACTTTGGTTGAGGTGTTAGTGATAAAGGAGTTGATGAGGATATGCTGTCTAGTGCTTGTATATGCAGAGCTGAGCTAAGGTTTGGGTGGACATCACCACTAAGTTTTATGTTTATGGAGCTATGATGACAGGGGTAGAGGCATTATTTTGGCTTTGATTTATTTATAATACTCAATTTCTGAATACATGTTAATGGCTTTGGATAACAGTACTTGAATAGCAAGATATATAGGGTATGATTGGGAGAGGAGATTCAGAAGTATTTTCTTTCTGGATACAGTATGAGTTTTGTTGGAATTGTGAGTGTAATGGAAGTAGGGAGGTTTTATTTGGGAAAAGTAGAAGATGAAATGTAGAACAATACAGTTAGAGGTACTGCTGGGGAGAGTTTTGAGTAGGACTGAATATAGTGCAAAGCAGTTTGGGAGGAAGAAAGGTTTATAGGAATGATGCTAAAAGTTACATGGATGAAGGGAAATAGGTGAATAGAAACAGGACTGTTTCTATGATATTAGTAGAGTTGTTTGTGGAGATTTATGAAATTAATTCTCCTGGTGAAAGGTGAATGTAGAAAACAATGGAAGAACAAGGTGGGGTGGGTTGGAATTGTGGATAAGATAGGGGAGTGAAGCGAAGCAAAGTGTAGCAGGCTTCTACCATCAGGCCAATTAGTACATAAAGCAATCAGTTTTATAGCTAATGCCAAGTAATTAGCAAAGAGACAAAAAGTAGAACAGGTTTCCTTTCATTTAATAAAAGTAGACACCAAGAAGCTAGGGAGATGAAGTAACTGTCATATACAATGTAATCTAATTGGTAAGTGAAAGGAAAGTGGCCAACTTCATAAGTGGTCATTTGAGTACAAGGACTACTCCTTTGGGGGAAAATCACAGACACTGTGCAGCACAGGGCAAGCATGTATTTGAGTAGTTAAAGTTAACATACAGCAAAGCTCTCCATGTTAAGCATGCTTACATTGCAAAATGACAAAAATTTCATTGAAAATGTTCTCATATGTGTGCTTTGTAGCAGAATCTCTGCCATGTAAGGGACAGGGACTGATGTAATGTCCACAATATAGTATTAAATGACAAAAATGCCAGTGAAAATTATCTATTCCTTTCTGCAAAGCGCCTGCTATGTAAGGGACATAAATAAATATTTTTAAAGTGCATAAAATAAAATAAATTAATGTTTAGTCTAAAAGGTATGCGATAATTAAGCATATAAAAATGAGTTATTTTTTTCCTAACAAGCATCAAGAAAGGCTACAGAGTTCATTGTTTGTAAGAAAGGGAGAAAGAACATCAGTGATAAGTTGACAAATCCAGACTCATGGCTATGAAGCATCAAATCAAAGTAATAAAAAATAAACTAGATACAGAGACATTGACTATAATACATGTCTGCTCAAATGTTTGAAGCAACAAAATTCATGTATAAATTGCTTCTCATGCAGTTTCTCATGGAAACCCATTGCTTCCTAGTAAATATAATAAAAATGTTCAGATTCAATTCCAGAGATTAAGAATGGAACTGCTGGCTACTTTGCCTTGCCAGAAGTTTTTCATGGTCGAAATAATTTATAATATGAATGTGCAATTTGATAATTTTCTTTGTCAATTTAATAATATTAAATGTCGTGACCTGCTAGAGTCTGAAACGCTGAGACTGAATGGCTGAAAGATCGGATTTACATATACTACGTCCAAATGTAATTTTTCGGAATATTTCCATTTCTCTGAGGTATAGTGATATCAGAGTTGGTATATATAAGTTCTTGGGGGTGCAGGAGGGTTTACCTCCTGCAGAAAGTAATTTTAAGGTGATGAGCGATTTTCACTCTTCTCTGGCTTTTCCATCTTTTTTCAGCAGTCGGCATTTTGAGTGCCAACATTTCAATAGAGAGCTTGCGCATTTTTACTGGTTTGAATTGTTTGCTATCAGCTAATCATATTTAAATCATGTAGTATTGTCAGTAGTACGTGTTCAAGAAAAAAAACATTAACTCAAAGGAGAAGAGATTTAAAAGGAGATAAGCAAAATAGATTGTATGGGCATGAGTAAGAACCAGATTTAGCCTTACAGAATAGGTGAACTGCTTGGTTATGGTTGAGAAATATGACAGAATAAATACATGAAGAAATAGTTTCAACTATGTCCAGGGAGAAGTGCTGCCAGACAAAGATTTTGACAAAGTAAGCTTGATAAGGTAAGTTCCAGTCTCTGTACCATTTGTCTTTAGTTAGGCACAAATGCCTTAAACTTCCAATTGTATTTCATCAGCATCTTAGGTGTTTAAGAAAGCTATTGAAAAATGAATGACAAGTTTGAATACTTTGCTAATATCACTGATGATACATTAATATGGAGAATGACCAAAGAAAAGTATTACAGAAGAGACCAAGACGGTATGACTTCAACCTCAAAAAAGTTAGTTGAAAATTAATTACAAAGTGAGATACGTTGGTAATGTTTTATTTTAAAAAGCTTTAAAATGGATGATTAAAAAGTCAGAGCAGTGGTGCAAATGCATCTTATAGAGGATAATCAAATTGAAGAGATTTTTGGTATGATATAATATTTTTCAATATGTATTTTGATCATTTCAGAAAAAGGTGTGCCATTTTATAAATCACTGGACCAAGATGTAGCATAGTACTAGAGCATCAAGAAGGCTGGGATATTTTTGCTTATGAAAAAATATGAAGCAACATACATGTAGATGTCTTAAATTACTGGTGTGTTTAACTAAAATGTATGAATTAACATATCTGCACATCTTTAAATTACTAGAACCTTTACCTTGGCCTCACTCCAATTTCTGAATCATATAGTATATATTCTTGTACACTGTTGGATAGACTGAAAATAAGCATAATGGATTTAATAGCACACAGTATCATGAATTGTCTTGAGTGAATATTACAAATGTTACCCTGAAATAGCATACCACTTCTATTCTAGAGTCACCAGAAGATATAGATCTAAATAAAATATGTTTATTTCAGTAAGCATCACACAATGTATCCAATTTCTTGGATTTTTCCAAAAGGGGGTCTGCTTCATAGTTAAATTAAATGTATTTTCTAACAAGTCAGAAACAGATGTTTTATATAAGAATTGTTGAGATACTGAGTTTATTTTATCATATATTATATGACTGAATTTCCAGCTATATTCTAAATTCTAAGCATGAAAACTCAAAAAGGAATTTAAAGTTCTTTTAAAACAACATATTAAGCTCTAATAGTAAGAATAGGAGACACAATGCAAGTTGCAAAATATGTGGCAACTAACTGATGTCATTAATCAAGGCTTATCTAATCATAACTAAAATAAATCATTAAATAGCTAATATCTGAAGGGTATTGTGACTGATAAATAAAACTACAAATGTGTTTTCTATTACAAAAAAAAATTTTACTGCAATTAAACAATTCCAGGGTACAGGTTTGGGCTTAGATGCATGCAGCAAGAGAAATAACATGCTAGTTAGAAGTATATCAAAATCTATTCTTTATGATATGCTCACAATATGTGTACAGCAGTCTTTCACAGACATTACAGAAGAAGAAAGAACAAAAGTGCAATCTTCCATACAGAGAAAAAGAACAGCTGAAACATTAGAATTCTAGAAAATTCCAGGGGAGCCTAAGTTAAAAAGTTGAAGTGTCATTGTCTTGCTTATATTGCAAGAAAATATAAGTTGGAAAAGTACTCCTAGTATAGCCAAAAAAGTAGAATATCATCAGTCTGACCAAAAGAAATCAATCAGAAATGAAGAAATGAAAACTGTTTTCAACTTTTATCCAGTCGCATAATAAAATACATTCATTTCAAATTCAAATGAAAATTCTGCCCTAAACTTGAAATATTTAAGTTTGCATCATGTGTGACTTTCTCTCTCTCTCCCTCTACACACACATATGTATCTATTTATATATATATATATATATATATATATATATATATATATATATATATATATACACATGTATGTATATATTGGTCCCCTTCAGTCGATCGAACATTTACAAGTTTGAACCACATATGGCCGAGACTATATGTTTGAACTTGTAAAAGTTTGATTGGACTGAATGGAGATCTCCATACAGAGTGGAAAGGGAAGATTCACATTTCCACAATGTAGTGCGAACTCGGAGTTGGTATATTTAAGTAAGAGGGTGTGGGGGTGCAGGGGGGGTATAGCCCCCCTGCTATAGACATTTAGTTTTGTGTTTTTTGTTTTATGTGTTTTTATTTCAGTGTTCAAACTTTTATGAGTTCGAACATATGGTCTCGGCCATATGTGGTTTGAACTTGCAAAAGTTCGAACTACTGAAGTAGATCCATACATATATATATATATATATATATATATATATATATATATATATACACAAAGTTGAGCGACTTTACAGGAATTAAGTGTTATTCACTAAAAAGAGTATAGGGTAATAATTTTACAAGGGAGGAGAGTTAGACAGTAATAACATTTGACAGTACAAGTAAAGCATTTCTAGTACAATACATACACCTGGCAGTTTAAACAATAATAACTGTGATTATAATCAGTTGCAATATATACTGAGACTCTAAAGCAGATAAGTCTTCATAGATAGAGCAAGAGTAACGGACGATAAAGCAAGATGTCTGAGTAGTGCAGGAGGTGTGCTATAGTTAAAGCCTGGGGAGCTTAGTTGAGGTCAGAGTAGTTAGGTATGAGAGTGAAGGGAAGATACAAGGCCTTGTGTGAAAGGTACTGTGATGGAGGGGAGGGGAAAGTAACAGAAGAATGGTGGACCTGGGCTAGCCTGTGTTTTGTTTGTTAGCTATCAGGAGAAGAGCAACATCAAATCCAAGATTGGTCTAAGTGAGATTTTAGAAAATATTTGAAGGATTTGTGTTTTTCCTTCTAGTTGGGTACACAGTGAAGTTAATTTCCAAGGTATGACTGGATAGTTAAAGAAAAGCACATCCCCTGAGCTGTTGTTAACTTTAGAGGTAACTTGTAATAGCTTATGTGTAGATTGTAAGGATGTAGGTGGGGAGTGTGATTGGATGAGTCCAGATAGAAAGGGACAGTTGTTCGGTTAGTAAATGAGCTGATATAAGATTGTTATTTGAGTGTAGGCTAAGAAATGCGGTGATTCTAGCCAGTTTAGTTCACTGAAAGATAAACAGATATGGGTTTGATGTTGGTGGTTGGCAGTGAATTTAGATGTTTTTCTCTAATTTGGTTAGATGTGTGCCTGGTAGGTTTCAGTAGAGGAGAGAGGGTAGGTAGGAGAAGTATAAGAGAAAGGCAAGCGTTATCTGGCAGGATCTGTAAGTATTGCTATTGTTTTTTTTTTACCACAACATTTTGAATATGATTTTCATTTTTTATGGTTAAAAGCACTTGATAGATAACATTTCATCAATTTTTTATTACAGTTTTCATTAATTGATTAACCAAATGTTTGAGGTGATTGGTTAATTAGTGGGGAATTTTACTATTTAAATGTATAATGATTTGATGATTTTATCTGATGAAGTCCTTATGTTTTGAATTTTGGATGAAAGTGCTAATCATTTGTGGTTTTATTAAAAGAAGACTTATTTTGTATCCTGTTTAGTGTTTGTTCAGTCGTTTTTTTTATCTAGTGTGTATTCTTTTGGTTTGCATATCTTTTTTATAACAGTTACTTGCAAAATTTCCCTTCTTCCCACAGAAAAAACATACCTTTAAAGACCCAACACTTAACAACATTTTCCACTTTCCATTTTCAAAACCACATTACAATCCCAAACTCCTATCCAAAGTCCTCTATTATCAATTACTTTAGAAATGTCCTTCACTTCTTTCCAAAAGTTTTTTAACAAGTATTTTAATAGTTGTCTTTTAGTTTCTGTCCAAAATTGCATATTAACTTTTTTTGTGTTTCATGGAAAAAATTCTTTACAATGTGTTCATTCCATGGGTATATTTCTTTGTTTTTTTTTCAAATTCTCCACATAAAACTTCTAGTACTTTGGCAGTCTCAAAGAAAATGTCACAATAAGCCTCTTTTTTAATGAAAATAAAAGCTCTTACCTCTTGCAGCTTAATTGCTAAAGTCACAACAATCTTCTCCCATATTTCACAGTCTTCTCCCATATTTCAAACCTGTCCATTTCTGATTCTTCTTTACTCTAATTCTTACTAGATGCTTCATTTTTTCCTCTTTTCTTCTGTTTTTTTTCCTCCCTTTTGCCTTCCTTCTGTTGACTGACCACTTCTGCAAATTACTTTTTTTTCAGTTCCTGCCCCTCTTCCATGTTAATTCCCTATGATATATCCTTCCCTGTCTCTGGCTCACTTTGGTCGATAAGTTCTTCTAATATTTGATCCTGCAACCCTCCCAACTGGAGGGTTATAATAATACATTTTTCCTTCTGTTGCTCTTCACCACTTAATTCTCTGAACAAATTTCTTTGAAATACATCTTCTGTATTCTTGATTCGATCTCCCTCATTTCTCTGGATCACATCTCTCCTCCACTGCTTCAACAAACAATTCTAAGGAGTTAGAATTTACCTCTACTCCATACTGCTCTATCACCATGTTTTGAATACCATTCTCCCAGCCACCACTGCTCCAGAAATGGAATGGAAGCTTGCAATTGTCAGCCTCACGTACCATGAGTGTTGTAGCTGTAGGGGAAGTTCCTCAAGGTCCTGGCCAAAATTTCCCCTAGTAGTAAAAATACCACCTTGGGCCTCCCCTGAAAAGAAGCCACTAGCCTCGTGGGTATATGTTGCTTTATCAAAATGCAACGCATAAAAAAGCTAATAATACCAGCATTTTGAAAATTATCATTCAAAAACATAAAAAAAAATCATATGAACCTTAAACAAGCAGTTGCCTTTTGCAATTCATCAACCAATGTTCTACCATTTGGGGGAAGGGAAGCTACCTTGCTTTCCTGCTTTACTAGTTTAGTCCAGTTTCAGAGTTGCTGATTCCTGGGCTTTGGTTGTAGTTCCTGTGTACTGTTTCCTTGCCTTATTTGGGGGAAGGGAAGCTACCTTGCTTACCAGTGGGAGTGGGAAGCATTCAGCTGCCTTTTGTCCAGTTTTGTGAGGTTTCAGCCAGTAACTAGTAGTTTATTGGTCGTTTTGGGCCAGTTTCTAGCTTTTTCCAGCCCCCTGGTATAAAACGCGCTAAACGAGCGTTAGCGCGATTTAGAGTGATTTAGCGCGGAGCTGCCACTGTTGCACACTAGGGCAGTGCCGGTTAAGCAGGTTTAAACTATTCGGGCTACCTAAAGTCCACTCTTCAAATTTTCCCTTAAAACTACCTTCCTCGAACTATACTACTGATCAAATCAGCGTATCCTATAACTAAAAGATCAACTCTACTTGACTCCAAGTAGACTATTCTCTATCTATTAAACCTAGCACTTGCTCCTACAGTACTTATTACCTTGATACGGCACTCTTGTCATAGATAGTACCCCAAAAGGCAACCCCCATTTCTCGGTCACCCACGTCCCCGGAATCTTTTTAAAGTTTTTCGTCTACCCTTCTAGCATGTCGAGGGATCAGTTGCTAGTGTCCTCTCCTGCTCAGCTGGTGAACCTGGGAATATTGAGGCAATGTTTCAATTGCCTCATGTACACAGACAACCCTTTCCTCCTCCCACAAAACACAAATACATGCGAGAGATGCAACTATACGGCCAAACTGGAGGCTGAGCTCTCTCAACATAGGACTGGCAAGACCAGTCAGGAGGAGAAGGTTACCACACACACTATAGACCCAGTCTCACATAGTACCATTACAACCTCAAATCATACACATAAACACACAAAGACATACTCGGAGGCTCTGATCAAAAATCTACCAAAACAGCAGAGGCCACCAAAGCAGACACCCAAACAACCACCACCTCAGAACACAACACCCGCAACACATAGACCTCACAGTCAGAGTGTCAAACAGTCACAGCCCTTAAGGCCAAACACAATGCCAGACACACTAGTCATTGGTGACTCCATAGTCAGACACACTGATGTCCCGCTCACCAGACTGAGTAAGGATAAGGTCACAGTAAGCTGCCTGTCAGGCGCTAGAATCCGCCACATAACGTAAGCACTCAGGTCTCTCAACAGCAGGTACAAATATGACTCAGTCATTGTCCACGCTGGTGTAAACGACCTGAGACGTACCTCCTTGGACTACATGAAAAGAGACATTGAGGAGCTCTCTGATTATGTAGCCCAGGCAGGTATGACCCTGACCTTGAGCAGTATCCTACCTTCACCAAGAATGATGCCACAATACAGAGATAAGATGATCAGCTTTAACAATTGGCTTAAACACTGGTGTCATTCAAAGGGGATCCAGTATCTGTCTGCCTGGGATGACATGCTGGACAAGCCACGCTGCTTCGCAAGGGACGGCTTGCACCTGTCACCCTGGGATTCGGATATTGGCAAAGGCTCTTGCCACCCCCATAGTGCCTTTTTAGGCAAGGCTCAAATTCTAAACCTACCACCCTAGAACACAAAAAGGAAAAACTAAGGGTAATGCTGCTCAATGCCAGAAGTCTAAATCTCAAAATGCACGCACTCGAGGCCCTTCTCAGTATGGAGAACATCGATGTCTGTGCTGTGACAGAAACCTGGTTCAAGGCTCCTGAGAGCACCCCAGCTATCAGGTTTTACCTCATATCATGCGTTCCGGCCCCAAAATCCGGACAATACCAAGAAAGGAGGGGGTATCCATATTCATCAAGGACACCCACACCTCAAGACTGGTGGCAACGCACGATGCATCGGAGACCATCCAGGTGCAATTAACCATAGGCAAGACTGCTCTGCAAATTGTAGCATGTTACAGGCCACCCTCACAAACTCAGGAAACTCACATGGCCTTCCTGAAAACACTAGAGGGATAAATGTATCACCAAACACCATCATACTAGGTGACTTCAATTACCCTAATATAGACTGGGAACACTACTCAAGCCCAAACACCCTAGCCCAAAAGTTCCTGGAATTCATAAACTCAAATGCCATGGAACAACTAGTCACCATCCCACAAGAGGAGATAACATACTTGATCTCATCATCACGAACATGGGAGCACAATGTTCAACACCGGAAGTATACCCCTCACTGGTGAGATCAGATCACAAACTAATCTCGCTGGAGGTCCTCATCCCACCCCCACCTGAAATAAAAGACCACAGTAAAGAACTTCTCAAAAGCCGACTTCACACTTCTAAAGACTAGTGTGGTCTCCTTTCAGGCCCCGAGCGGCGGAAAACAATACTCAAGCCGCTGAATCACTTACAAACGCCTTCTACCAGCACCTGCAGGACTGCATGGATAAGGCAATCCCAAGCAAAACAAAGACTCTTTGTACCAAAGGCAAGCGTCCAGTCTGGTGGACCCCAGCCATAAACAAACTCTACAACAAAAGGAGGAAGCTACTACAAGATAGAGCAAAATCCTTAAAAGGTAAGACACCCTTGATCACTATAAGAAAAAACTAAGAGCTCTCATAAAATCATCCAAAGCAAATTTCGAGAGAAAAATAGCTAAAGACTCAAAAGACAATCATAAGGCCTTCTTTAGCTATGTTAGAAACCTAGGAGGAAACTCCCAGATATGCTCAGAACTAGTTCAAAATGATGTGAAGATTACTGATCCTACAGACATTGCCAACATACTGGCTGACAGGTTCAGTGCAAACTTCTGCCCTCCCCAAAGGAGAGATATCTATACCAAATGAGTGCAGCCCCCCAAACATCTCCAGCGCCCAAGTGAGAACTGCTCTCTCCAAAGCAAAAAACACAGCATCCATGGGACCCGATGGTGTCCCCGGCTGTGTGCTCCACGAACTCAATGAGGAATTAAACCCACAGCTAGGACAGCTGTTTAATCAAAGTCTTACCTCTGGATATGTACCCAGGGAGTGGCGCACTGCAACTGTGGTCCCACTTCACAAAGGCGGTGCCTCCACAGACCCTGGAAATTACTGGCCCATTAGCTTGACAAGCCTTATCTGCAAAGCCATGGAGAGGATCATAATGGACCTCATAAATAAAGACATAGGGAATTTGCAGACTTTGGATCCAACCCAGTTTGGCTTTGTCAAAGGCAGATCATGCCTTTTAAACTTGGTTGACTTTTTCGAAACAGTCACCAAAGCCATTGATGAGGGAAAGGCAGTCCATACAGCCTACCTCGATCTGGCTAAGGCCTTCGATACAATACCCCACTCGGGTATCATTGAAAAACTCATCAGCTTAAATGTTAACCCATACATCACAAGATGGGTTGCAAACTGGCTGAGTGACAGAACCCACAGGGTCAGAGTTGCTGGCACCATGTCAGACTCAAAGCCTGTCACAAGTGGTGTCCCACAGGGCTCAGTCCTGGGCCCACTCTTGTTTGGCATCTACTTTTCCAAGTACAAGCAAACACAGGAGGGTTATGGCTGACAAAGTTTGCAGATGACTGCAAACTGGGCCATAGTAGAAAACACATCTGACACAGATATCCTTCAGAAGGGTCTCACAGAAGCGGATAACTGGTGCCAGAGCCACGGCCTAAAGTTAAATGCCAAAAATGCATAGTCATACCCTTCGGGAAAAACAAGGTTACCCCTAGCTACCAAATAGGTGGCAATCCACTGAGCACAGAAGAAGTTATCAGGGACCTGGGGACCCAGGTTGATAGTAGTCTGTCATTCGACACCCATGTAGCTAAAGTAGTTAGGAAGTCCTTCTACATTGCCCACCTTATCATGAAGGGATTCTCATCTAGATCAAGGGAGGTCATAGTCTCCCTTTACTCATCACTCATCAGACCAATGATTGAGTACAATGCCCCATTCGGAATGTATCTGACCCGACACTTGCAGCAGCTGGAGAGGCCACAAAAGTTCCTCACCAAAAGGATAAAGGGTCTCAAAAATCTGTCCTATGCTGCCCGACTGAAAGAACTCCAGCTCTATTCAGTCGCTTACCGCTTGCTCAGAGGTGACCTTTGCCTAACATACAAGGCCATGTCAAACCCAGATTTGATGAATATGCTTCACCTCAAAAAATCTAGATCCATCAGAGCCACAAGGGCGGGAGACTTAAACCTCGACACGGCTATAAATAGGACGTGCTGGAGGGATAGATTCATCACCCAAAGACTCCCTATGCTGTGGAACAAAATCCCGGTACATGTGAGGCAGAGCACCTCGCTGGCCTTGTTCAAGAGAAATCTTGACCAATGGATGGGAGATCACAGATATACCCCAGGAATTACCTCAGTGTCACTGCTCGACAGAGGCACAGCAAAATAATGGGTATAGTTCCCCATACTAAAGGGGTGGCGTAAGCCACAAAACAATGGGCTAGGCTTATAAATGCCCTCGGGCAGATAGCCTAGTATGAACCTATGAACCTATGAACCTACCACAAATTAAGGTGCACCTTGCCTGAATAGCAATAGTATTAAAGAAAGGATTTTTTAAGGAGAAGTGTTCGGTTGGACTAGGTTCAGGAATAGTATTAGGGGCAGCATACATTAATAAGAATGGGCAGAGGGCTTTGGAGTTTCATACAGCCTTTCAAACTAGACACAACAGTTCTATGTTTTATAGTAATGTAGAATTACAACAAAAATGCATTTTTTTCATTCTCTGCACAACATCTTTGATTTAGAAATCATCCTTATTGCTACATTGGCACTAAAGGAATCAGTTTAGAAATTCAAATTGTTCTGGTATGATATTACTGGTGTTGACTTAATATTTAAAAGAACTGCTATAAATATGAGTCACTCTTTCAGTCAAGATGTCATTTATATTTTATATTAGTAATTTTGAGGAATACGGAATCTGAGAGCATTTTTTTCATTTACACAGTACATTATGGTAATTTGAATGTTGTTGATGTCTGCTCTGATTCATGTAAGTAGCCTTGGATGAATCAGTCACATCTGTCTCTGCTTTGATGTGAGGGTCATTTGTTTGACTCACACTGAACTTCCTCTGAAAGAAATGCTTTCAGCTACTGCATTCAGTTTGGTCGTCTTGACAACCATATAACAGTTTCATTGGACTGAATAAGAGCCAAAAGAGGCATCTGATATGCATATGGCAATAATGCTGCCAAGCTACACTTCTGACGAGACAATGTTAGTACCTCAAGAAAACAGTCAAGTCTGTTTTAAGCAAACATCAGTAGGAACAGAGTCCCACTACCTAGCATTGATTAGAATGCTTCAAATAAACAAGAAAACGTTAGTAAGGTCTGTAAAAATAAAGCAATACATACACATCTCATTGAACTACTTCAAGTCTTAGTACTGGTCACTGCAGATGTAGGGATTGAGCCTAACAGAAGGAGTGCCCAGACCTAAAATCAACCTTGATGATTTTGTGATGATTATTAAATCTCAAGCAGTTGTAGAAAGGCATTTGTGCCTTTCATGTATTTAAAAAATACAACAGCAGAAGCACATGTATTGCTCTTTGAAAACCATTGACAACAGAAATTTATCAAGCTAGTTTTGTGTTTTCTTAAAGATGTGTATGATTAATGTTCTTGCTGAACATTAATATTACCAACTAAATTATGTTTATTTTATTAAAGTCAGATGATGATGCCCCATGCATCGTAGATACTGTTTGCTATTGGGGACAGGTAAATAAAAACTAGTCTCATGCTGCCATCTGGTGGCTAATTGGGGCAGATGTTTAAACTTCATTTAACTCAAACTGCATTTTCAGAAACCGGTATGCCTCCAATACATTTGCCCATATTGCACTGTTGTTGCAAAAAAATGCTATTTCTAACTGGAAGCAATATATTTTCAAAATTATTCCACAGTTTTATTGCTGTGTTTCCTTTCATTAATAACATTTAGTGTTCTATTACCTCCAAAGCATCACAAGGTGTCATTAGAAAAGGTCTAAATGTTTGTGTAGTTTCTGCTTCTTCCTTTATCTACTGACATCATTCACAACCACATACCGTTTATTGTACTATATGAATGTACTGATAAACAGGCATACAAGGTTAATTTGCTAACAGCCCTATGACATGAAGACTTTCTCAGACATCAACCATGCTTTTGTCAGATGCAATTTCCTCACATCCTGTTATACTCCATGAGTATGTGAAAATAGCAGCCACCAATGAATACCTATGCGATATGTGAATAAAATTCTGTGCTTCTCATTAGCCTGTACAATGTACTCATGATTCAGCCAAAAACTCATTAGGCAGACTATGAAAAATTTACTACCAAGACCGATGTGCTGTTTTGTGTTCCTTTTTATGTTATATAGCAATATACACAGCACAGATATTTGTTTAGACTGACATAGCACAGGTACTGGGCAAACTCTTCTGGCATACCTGTCAACTATACAGATTTTTGCAGAATGTCCAGATTTTTGCCTCATATTTTTGGTCCATTTTTCATAAAATTGTAGTTTTCTGGCAAACTAGTTGCAAATTATTAATTAAAGATTTAAATTAGAAGATAATGACAGACATTTGAGTTTCAGATGCTATACTCTTCAGAAAATTCATGCTAATGAAAAACCTGTTATTTTATCAACTTTCTAACTTTATAAGAACAATATTTAAACATTGCTCCTATTTTTGGGCCTTTGTCCTACTTTTACGCACAGCTTTGTTGGGATTTATTGCTCTATGAAGTTGAGAGGTATGCCTTCTGGTTATCTTGTGCAGTGATAATTAGGCAAAGCTTCTAAACATAAGGTCCTCACCTGAAAAATGATAAACAAAACCAAAGTTCACCATAAAATCTGGAACAACATGAAATGGTAAGGTCAGAAGATTTTCAAATAGATTTTTGCTGTTAATGTGTATATAATTCAGTGGTCCTGAATAGGCAAGTGTGTACTACCAATTTACTTTTCTGCTGACTTTTTTCACTTACCGGGCTGTACTAGCTCCACTACTTTACAAAGTGCTCTAGATTTACTATAATGTGCATGCTCTGATGAGTTTTAGGATATTAAGGAAGGCATATGCTTAGCGCAAGGAATGTGCCACTGGAATACTCACCAGTGCTGTGTTACTATAGCAATAACCCACGCCTGGGTGTGGGTACTGCTGGATTTACCCACGGTTGGCGTGGTTTGGTCATGAGGGAGAAGCCCGAGTGGCCAAACAAAGCCAACCATGGGTAAATCCAGCATTACCCACACCCAGAAGTGGGTTATTGCTATTATACAATGACATTATTTAAGAAAAAAAATAATTACTTTTCTTAAATAATGGCATTGTATAATGCCTCCTTGCTGCCCTTCCACAGCTGTCTGGTATTCTGTGGCAGTTCTGATGTACTGCGCATGCGTATGCCTACGCAGTACATCAGAACTGTGGGCAAAAGCAACGGGGAAAGCAAGATCTCCGTTGCTTTTTACAAACTGTTTTCGCTATGTTAAATGGGTTTAACATAGTGAGACAGCTTTAAAAAAAGCAACGGAGAATCTCCGTTGCTTTTTTTAAAGCTGTCTCGGTATGTTAAACCCATTTAACATAGCGAGACAGTTTTGAAAAAAAGCAAGTTGCTTTTTACAAACTGTTTCGCTATGTTAAAGGAGTTTAACATAGCGAAACAGTGAGAAAAAAGAGTTATAGCAATGGAAAAAGTCTGGGCGACCGGACCTTTTGCCATTACTATAACTCTGATTTACAACATGCATGCTGACCAATCAGCGTGCACGTTTTTGAATATTAATGGGGGGAGTTGTATAATGAACCATAGATTGTGTGGCATCATGTGGTTACATTGTACTAAGCAAAAACAGAAGTTAAGAGTTCTGCTGCAATTTAAAGAAAACAAAAAAAATCATCTTTGCAATAGGGTAATAGTAGATGAATATTCTTTTTTCAGGGACAACTTGCTAGCACTGTCTGGTCAGGTCAATTAGTCTGAGCCACAGAGCAGTCAAATGGAGACTGTGGGAATCAATCCCATGACATTTCTAGAATAGGGGACTAGCAGCAAATAATCTTAAACATTGGATTAATGAAGGAGAACAGTTTAGAAATTATAGTGACATACTGAAAAGTGTTGTCTGTACCCTGGACCAGCAGTCTCAGGATATGATCATTTTAAAAGATAGTGTAGATTGTGAAGGAAGAAACAGATGCCTAACATAGCATTGGAGTGGTACAGGTTCTGGGATGACAAGGAAATGCATAGCAGAGACTAACTCTATCTCAGTTCCCATGGAGGATCACTGTTAAAATAAAGGTTTGAAAGGTACATTATGATAACTGAATCATTAAATTAGTTTGGAAGGCTGAAGAACAACAGCACTGCTCTGAGGGCAGAGTATGGTAAGACTAAAGAAAGAAGCATTTCATGGATGGAACTGCAGTCCAGTCCAGAAGTGCAGAGTGGCAAATGCATGACACTGGCATGAAAACACCATAGCAGATGCAAGGAAATTAGGAAAAATGACAAGGAAAGGGGAGAAATGAATAGCAAAAGGAATGTGATCATGGACAAAAGAGGGAAACAGCAAGGGGAAACTAGTAAAGAGAGACAATAAAAAATATGCACTTGAAAAAAGGAGAGTTTGTGCAACCAGCAAGTAGCAGCAGAGTGAGGCAAGAAAATCTGCAGTGAGGGGTAAGGATAATGATAAGAAACAGACGAAGGGAGGGTCATAGTGGTGACCCGGCCTGGAGTTACATAAAGTACACATGATGGACTCACGTGGTCAGTGATGAAGGTTACTGCCACAGGGAAATCTTGCTTTTCCTGATGTGCATACATCCCAGCAGTGGTTATAGTATGCATGGCGGGGGTGGTACATGCCACCAGCATGAGCAGTGTGGCCACTCTGCCCCGGGGTCTGCAAACTGTATTAGCATATTAACATCTGTGTTCTGACAATGGCACAATTATGATACAGGCTACTGACAATTTGAAATGGGAAACAGAAATGGATTTTTAGGAAGAACAGGTAGACAATGATGGAGGGAATATATATCAAGTCATTGATGAGGTGGGAGGTTGTAGAAAAGGGTGAGATAGGGCAAGGGCAAAATGACTGAAGATGGAAGGATCAGCTGAAGAAAATGGATGAGACAAAGCCCACCATCAGATTCCTGGTGGTAGGCTTGCTTAGGACATGAAGGGAATGCTGGTTTATTACTACTCTCTCCAGACCAACTGATGTCACTGACAAGAGGTATTAGTTGCTTAAAAATAGATTTAGTAGACAGATAAGAAAACTGGACATAATGAGGGACTGTATTATCTCTGTGATAGTATGGAGCATTCCAGCATCTATGATAGACAAAGAAGATAGGCTTCAACCAAACCAGTATAAAAGGCTGGAATGATGAAGGATATATTGTCTGTTATATTAGTATATTATATGCTTAAAACAGTGAAAGAGCAGCTAGCAAATACTGACCACAGGCAACATGGTTCATGACAGCTGCAGAGGAGGAACCGGCCTGGGTCAATGAGAGGAGACCAGAAAAAGGGATGCCATGTAATACAGATTTAAATAAGCAGTGTTATATGTGGGCAAGAAAAGGGGGTAAGGAGAGTGGGATTCTCCTGAATGATTTCTACCACATCATAATTTTGATTGCCTTAAAAACACTTAGGTTAACTGCTGATTTCAGAATTCCTAGTATGTAAGCTCAACGGAACCAACTCCATATACATCTGTTTATATATATATATATATATATATATATATATATATATATCTATATCTATATATATCTATATATATATATATGGGATTATTCTAAAATTATCACATAATAGAGTGCCATTAATGATGTTTTTAGAGAGTGATATAAAATGAGTTTCATTGATGGAACAGGAAAACAGCTTTTACATGGTAAAAACCTGATCATTACAGCGCCTGCACTCATATGTTCTGACATATTTAAAGCTTTAATGCTGCAGGTTGGGAAATGTTAACAAAAAACAAAGCAAAACAAAACAATGTGCAGCACTATTGCATGAAGATTGACCACTTACATTCAGTTCAAGGTCTGTGACAGATTTGTAACATCTTTATGCAAAAATCAAGAAAGACACATTCACTGTAGTAATTGTCAGAAACTGCACAACTGAATTTATCGGAAATGAGTCATCGTGGAATCGGATCATAAGCCACTACAAAACATACTTTTAAAAATCACTACATAAAGTACCTGATAGATGTCAGAGAATTTTACCCTCTCGACAAATCTAGGGATAGCACTGGCATCCGCTGGTAGGATAAAGGAATAAAGTCTTGACTGTGGCCTAGCTCACTGAAGTTCAGTTAGCATTTCTAGTCCTTGGTGCAGATAGGAATGATGGACATGCCCATCATGGTTTGGTAGATGCACACTTGGATACACCACATGACTGATCCCTGGTGGACACTGTAGAGGACGGGGATGAGGGTATTGGCTTCATGGGGCATGGCCATGGCTAAATTATTCTGGAGACATGATAATCTGCCAGCACACTTACTATATGTCCCTCTACTACTCAATAATATTTGCATACAAGGGGGCAGAGATGTATCTGAATAAACAAAACACTGCTTGGTAACAGTGGAACTCTTTCCCAGGATTATCTTGATCGTCCAACGGGTCCCAAACATGGGACAAGAAAGTCCAGGTGAGCCTAGATATGTTGAGTAAACCAAACGAATGAGGAGATGTCCTGGAGCAGTTGTGGGGAACCTAAAAGGCACTCTACTTGCACAGCTTGAATAAGGATTTCTACTGGTTTCCATTTCATTACCCTCTCCCTAGAAATGCGTATCATTGTATAATGTTTAATAAAGCCAGTTGGAAAGTTGTGCCAACTTGCTTCTTGGATCCCACCTCTACAAGCACCTCAGAGAAGACTACTGCCCTTCCCTTGTCTCAACCCTATCCAAATGACCCTCCAGTTACAATGTAAGAAGTCTTACCTACACTTGTTCACTTCTTTGTTGTTCAGAAGACGTCATTGCACTAACCATACCATCTCCATGAAGACTTATGAATTAAATCTGAGATTTGAAGTGAAACAAACATCTCCTGAGTCTGGCATAAACAGCTTGCAGGATAATCATAAGAATATGTCAAAAAAAACTGCCTAGCATAATATCAGTACCACCAACTGATGATATTGTTGTTTGCTTTCTTGGCTAGTATGTTTTGCAGGAGTAGCTCAAAACATCCGTGGTTTGAGAGTGTGGGTGTGTAGACTACAATGTAGTAGGTGGTACAGGTTTCTTAGTTTTAGGTATGCCATTAGCTAATTTGGGAGTTATGAGGACAAAGATTTCCATAATGGATGTAACGTTCCCTTTACAAAAAAGGTGCCTTGCAATGAAAGTTTTAACAGGTTTGCTTTTTTCATATCTTTCACAAGTTTGACTCATCCAGTTTACTGCTGGGGTTTGTAATTAAGATAACTATTACAGATCTCTTACTGCATCTGAATCTCTTTTTCTGAATGCCTTTTCCATTTGATCTTCCTGGCCATTTGCTATAACATTGTTTAAGTTATTAAGTTATGGCTGCAGCATCATGTTAGAAGTCACTGGATGCACAATGGTACAGAGGGACAGCTTAACAAAACTACAAAATGACTCTCTAGCATGCAACTGGATGTATAGAGCCATATAAACCTTTACAAGAGTAGATACTAGGATGTCCAACCATGCTGTTTTCAAAGCCTACAAAATGCATTCCTGTGGCACAATGAACAACATTTGGAAGGACGCAGTAGCCCTAACTAAAAGGAAGCTACCACATATCCTACCAAAACTCTGAGACTAGAATAATGCTGTGGAAGCAGTTTAGTCATTAATTTCACCTTCATCCTGTAGAGGACCTTCATTATAAGGATGATGATAAAAAAATGTTGATTTCCTAACTTTTGACCAACATGAGTCCATTGCTGTAAGAAAGTCCTTCTATACTGCACAGCCTATAAACAGATTGCGTCTAGATCTAGGGACACCATTACTCCTTTAATCTGCCTTCAATGAATATAATGCTACCTTTGGCATGTATCTGTCCAGACACATGCAGCAACTGGAACACCCAATAACAAGGGTGCCCGCAGGCAGGTGCAAGGGGGTGTGTGCACCCCCCTTGGAACCGGCTGGCCGAGAAATTAATTTAAATAAAAAAAGTTTTTTTTTTAAAGGGCGTTCCTCTTTAAGAATGCCCTTTGCATCCCGTCCAGTCGCACAGATGCAACAGGTGTTTGCGATCTCTTTTTGTCTTCTGTGTCTGTGCGACTGATGGTTTACATCTTTATCTTTCGCACCTACTGGAAATTTCAATTCAAGAGGACGGTCGGACTGCGCAGATGAATGCAGAAGTGAGAGATAGGTGTGTGTGTTTAAGTGTTTAAGAGATATGTGTGTGTGTGTGTGTGTGTGTGTGTGTGTGTGTGTGTGTGTGTGTGTGTGTGTGTTGTGTGTAAGAAATAGGTAGGTAGGACTCGGAGTCTGTGGATGTAAGAAGTAGGTAGAATGTGTTAAGCTTAGCAATCACTCACAAATTGTATGACATTTTAGTTCTGACACGCAAAGATATGAAAACTGGCCTGATTGTACTATAATGGTTTGGTTGCTCTGGTAATCCATGCAGACATTTAAGTAGCTTCTGTTGCTGAAGCAAATTGAAAACTTTCTTTAACTCAGAAAAACGCCATACCATTGAACTCCCTTTGCATCACAGGTTCTTGTAAAAGTGGAGTGGCTGAGTGTTAGAAAGTCCAGTGCAGACAAATTGCTAATTATTTCATAGTGGTCCATTGTTTTCTAATTGATTTTTTAAATTGCTTTCATCATTTACTAATATATGATGTTATATACACTTTTCTACCTCTTCTAATACTAGAAAGCTCACTCCAAATATTACATTTTGTTTGAAAAAGAAAATGTCTCGATACATTGTTTGGCAGAGTTATAATCATATTTCTGAAAACTGCTGTTTGTCTCTATTGGTCTCTGTCTGTCTGTCTTAAACAATACCATGAAGTAAATCTTGGAAACCTAAAATGCTTGACTGGCTCTTTGACAAAAAGGGATGAAGCTCTGATTGTGATTCAGATGACTTGCTCTTGATCAGTTACTCAGGCACTGTAGAAACCATCAGGGGATAGTAGAAGTGAGCTGGCTGATACCAACATGTTCATACAGGTGTGTGGGGAGGCAGGGGTCTATATTATATGCTCAAAGAGACTTTTCTTCAAATGTATAATCATCAACACCTAAAGAGAGAATGCTCTAAAGCGCGAACAGCCACATCAGGCTGTACACAAAAAACACAAGCTTCAAAACCCTGATCAAGTGGGGGGATTCACCCCCCACACCCCCCTAACTAAATATACCAACTCCGAGATCGCTATACATTGGGGAGTAAGGCAATTCCCAATAATGGCCAACAGATTTTTTTCCAGAGGAAATCATTTGTGGATGTGGCCATTCGCACTTGATTATATGTTGGAAGAAAAGTCTCTTTGAGCATATAATATAGACCTGGGGAGGTGGGTATTGTCCAGTATGCTGCATTGCTGACACCCACTGGAGGACAGATGTACAGCAGGCTTTATGTGGACCAAGTACTGGCCGTATAAAATTGCATTTATTCATGGCCTTCATCTCATAGGCTATGGCTGCTTAGCTGCACATGAATGACAGACCATATATAGAAAACCCAAATGGCTACCTGGATAATGACTAATGATCAAATGGTTCTTACATTTTACTGGTGACTAGATAGTGCTCTGTGGTAGTGATGGTGGTTCAGATAATCAGGCATAATGGAAAAGAAATCCACATTTCCTAAATAAATAAATGTTTTTATGTTGAAGACTAGTTTATTTGCAGCATGAAGAGCTTATTCAAGTGTCTTTTTTTTCACAAATTAGAATGTTCGCAATGAGTTGTCCTGCAGATGCTTGATAATTGTGTTTAGTTCTTAAGGATAGGTATATTTCATCAGTATTATTTTTATATAATTATTTATGCCTGAAAAGAAAGCCATTATTTCATTCATATTCTCTCTTTATAACATTGTTGAGTCTTATCCCTCATTGACTCCTAACACCTCAGATGTTTTTCCTGTTCTCCCATGATTCCAAATGCAGCAGTTTTATAAATCTGTTTACTTTTTCTATCTTTTAAGCTTGCTGTGTTAGATGCAGTTTTATGTAAGATAATTTGTCATTTTAAGGGGCATTACTGTAGTTGCCTTTGTAAAACTTTTTTTTTAATTAAATGATTTGGGCAGCTGTAAGGCTTTATTTACTTGTCAAGTTTATTCCATGAATGAGCTTTACCGTTTTTCTGCTGTTGGATTACTGAAAAGTGTATGTGCTAAAGCAATATCAGTTGCTTTCAGGTTTGTCTGAGTTTCCATTTGTTGTGGTCATAGCCATGTCTTTAAGGACTGCCTTGTTAGCTACAGATGTCTTTGCTTCATAGATAAAGCATTCCAAATACATCACTGTTCCTGGTATTAAGCTCTCGTCAATGTCAAAATGTACTGGGTTGGGAAGTTGACATAATGGTTAAGGTGTTAGTTTGCAAACACAAGGTGTCGGGTTTGATTCTCACATAGAATAGTTGGCTAGGATTAAAATGGCCCATAAAGGGCAGTTCGGCTAGTGCTAATCTACGAAGCTATGAATCTGTGAATATTAAAATTAAATAAGTTTTTATTCTTGACAGTCTTAGCTTCTGGGTAGATTTTGTGGTTTATTCTCTTTGAAAACTGAACATTTGTTTGCTTCAGCTGAAATTGAGTTGGAATTATTTATTTTTTAGTTTTCATATTCCTCTTGTGCCTGCACTGAATCATCCTTCTATAATTCAGATCATCATTTTTCAGTATCTTTCACTGAGTTAAATGATTTTTCCTGTAATGCTTCATCAGTTACAGTAGCTTGGTTCCCTGTCTGTGTGACACCAAATAATTGCTTTCTACATCTGCAGAGGATACATTCAGGAAATCTGCGTCCAGCTTCTGAATCTTACATGGCACCTTTTGTTTGTCTCACAATACCATGTTGTTTGGTTTTGACTTCACAATATCCTTAACCTACAGAAGCTGTCTCTCATAACATACAGTCTATTCAAGAGATACAGAATGATAACATTTAAAAGGAGACAGAAGTACTTTGGCAGTAAAAATCAGAAGGTATAATCCCTTGTTTGAGGGCTATGGATTCTGGCAGCCAAAAAACAAAATCTCCTGTTTTGGATACCACCCTAGATCCTGTAAAAACTTAATTATCAGAAGTGATGAAAACTAAGCAAACATCCTTCATAATTTTTAAGTTTAGATCACTAGAAATTTTAAGGAAAGGAAAACAAATTACATAGGAAAATATGCTTGTCTTGTTCAGATTTTGTAGTGAAAATGGTTAACTTCTGACATTAATGCCATATTTGTTAGGTTGCAGACATTGTTGCAGGTACAGAATTTTTCACCTTGGCCTTCATTATTGCATACTCTGGGTAAATTCTAGTTGAAGTCTTGCTAGGTTACCTTCATCTGACTTCCAAAGTAAAAGCAGAAAAACACACCAATGGCAACCAAAAACACACACTGACCACAAAATCGAATGAAAATAAACACCAGTGCAGCTACCACAGCTAATAACATAAACTTTAATGAAATAAAAAACTGAGGATAAGCGCTTTTGCGTTACTAGGAATGCTTCTTTAGATCACCTTGATGACATAAAACAACAATATTTAAAAGAAAAATAACCAGTGAAAAAAGCAATTACAAATCCGCAAAAATTCAGTTTGTTAAAAAGTAAAAACATTCAACCAATCAAAGAATATGTATGCCTTGTATACCTAAATACAAAAAAATAACTATAAATACAAAGAAACCAACACTAACTAGAACTTATCCTCAGTTTTTTATTTCATTAAAGATTGTTATTAGCCGTGGTAGCCGGACTGGTGTTTATTTTTATTTTCATCTATCCTTTCCCTGACAGATGGGTTATTTAGCACAACACTGCTAAGTTACCTCCTATAGTCAAACTCGGGCCTTTAATATTCCTTGCGCCACAGCAAGACTTTGAGGATTTGTTCACTGTGTACTTGTAGATGATATTTCGAGAGTAGGAGAGCACACTCCTTCAGGTACTGCACTTGGCATACTGATTACTTTTTGCTAGAATGAAGTGAAGGGCAATGCATGTTTAGTTTAAAAGAGCACATTTTTATTTAAAAGTATTGCAAGCAGCCAACCCTTTAGACCAACATGCTTTTGCTTCAGTTTTATATACTTGGGAAGCTTGTTCTGAACTGCAAAAGGAAGATAATTCACCACTGTTCAGTACCAAGCACTTTTCCAGTTTAATCAGTCATATCGGAGGCTCCAACAGGGGCAGGAATAACATGTGATTATTTCCCATATCCATTAGGAGTCTGTTCAGATTGTCTTTAATATATTTATTTGAAACAAGACCCAGGGTCTTAGTGAATGTTTGCTGAAAACATGTTCAGATATTAGGCACTGTTGCTAGACTCTTCAAACTGAGGCAATTGGCTCACTGAAATATTTCATTCTCTTGAAACATTTCTGAAAACCAGGCACCCAGATTCCAAACTGGCTGCTTATGTCTGCTCTATGAAGACTCAATTATTTTCTTTTCTGGTAGTTTATCACCTTTGTTTTCAAATAAAAGACAAAGAAAAATAATAATGACCACTTAATAAGTCAACACATTTTCTTTAATACATCTGAATAATAGGTCTATAAAAATCTGTTATGTATTTAGTTTAGTGAGTTAATTTGTACTTACAGGAAAACCATCCATTCGTACCACTGAACTTTCTTAGATCAAGAATTGTGGGCAAAGCAAAAATGAATGAAGGCACAAAGTCCCAAACTTAGGGGCATTTTTGAAATGAGTAATTCACTTAAAAAGGTTAATAAAACAACAGGTTTTGCATCAACATACATTTTCATATCAATAAAAATTATGAAGATCAAAAGTCTGGCATTATTGTCTGTATTGACTGTAATCCTCAGAGATGAACTCTGGGATGCTTCCATGAAATCTGGGTCATTATAGAGGGGTATGCGGTCATTAGTAGTCAAAGTATCCAGATTGCTAAAAAAGACAAGTTTAAGATGCATTATAACATGTAATCATTAAGATAAGCAGTTTTGTTTTTCTTGGCACTCTTTGCTCCCACTGTTTGTTGATTACCAGCCTCCTCTATGGACAGTTTGTTCCCTTTCAACAGAGAGACGGTCAGCCAAGAAGTGCTGTTATACCCAGCAAGACATAAGAGAGGGACACTCAATGAGATGACAGTAGATGATGTCCCCTCATGTCTGCAATGGGCATCTTCTCCAAGCATCCCTACCTCTCACTAAAGGAAGGAGCAGTGAATTTCCAGGACTACACCAGGAAACTAACACTGCTCAGTGTGACCTCCCTCCACTGCATGCAGCCTTTCTCCACCATCTTGGAGATGCAAGTGACCGATGCTCCTTCTCTCCACAGCCTCTTGCCTGGCTCCTCCCCTACCAGGGCTGCTAGTCAAAATCTAGTCACCACTTATGGTAAGGCACTTCTTAACTGGTATCAGCCAGCTTTTATAATATACAGTGTTTCACACTTGGTCTTCTGAAGTTTCCAAGAGTTCAGTTAGATTCTTCTGATGAATGTTTATTTGCCTTCAATGCCCTTATCTTTGGGAACACCTGCCAGGGTAATGTAGGTTCTTCTGTACTATCTGTTCTTTAAGCAGTGTATTAAGGTATATCTTTATGACATTTTTTTTGTTTTGGAATCTAGATGTCTCATATTTTCATGCATTTTCTGTGTTCTACATACTCTATAAGCATTTTGTGTACGTTGTAATTGTTAATTGATTTTAACTGTTATTGTTGTACTAGTGCCTAAGTAATATGTTCTTAAGTACACCTGGATTTGGATTAAATGGATAATTAAACAATAAATGACAGAAGTTTAAGTGGCCTGTTATGGTTGAAATGTTTTGAATCGGGCAGTTTGTCATTATTGGTTCATATGTTTTGTTTCATTGCTTGCTGGAAAAACATTCAAAACTATAAATTTAAAACACAGTCTAACAAGTGGTGCTGTATTATAGAAGGGATATAATTACATTATTTTATATTATAATTAATACAATCTGTATGTATTATAATCATGT
The DNA here is from genome assembly GCF_019279795.1 of Protopterus annectens. Taxonomy (NCBI): domain Eukaryota; kingdom Metazoa; phylum Chordata; order Ceratodontiformes; family Protopteridae; genus Protopterus; species Protopterus annectens. The sequence continues at coordinate 1,358,282,746 of NC_056735.1, forward strand.
TCATAATCATATGTATAAATATGTACACTTCTTACGCATGGCTACTCTTGTTTATCACAGTAACAGGAGGGATACTGTAATGGCTGTGTCAAGAAAAAAGGTCTAAAGCTTTTAGTTAAGCATATAATGAAGTTGTTCACATCAGTGATAATGCAGACCCAGTTTCATATAACTAAGGGTCAACCACACAAAATCAGAAAACACCCAGAATTTCCCTTGCCCACTCAGTAAAACTAATCTTGAAAAAATAATTAATAATGTGCATATATTAGGGCTACTGGAATTATCTATAAAAAGATGAAGTGATGATTTGCAACTATGTCAATGTTGGGATTATGAAGAAATGCTTGATTATGCATTAATTAAAAGATATACATAATTTAGTGAATGCACACAGTTTAAGTTAAATACAGCTATAATGTGTCGTGCATTCAGAGCACAATAATGCCAGCTTTTATTTAAACAGCAACTTGTGTTACTGAAAGCTAATCTTGGAAGCCAAAGAACACTAGTGTTATAAACTAATATGTTTAAATCTGTATAATCTGAACAGGCTCATGGGACTCAGTTTAGTGTCCTACATGAAAAATACTGAGCTAATGAACACTATTCCCCAGTAGTTATTTCTAAGTCACTTACAAATAAATAAATAAAACAAGGGGAAGTATTTTGAGGTAAAACAAATACCTTGTCTTTATGGTAGGTAAGTAAAACTCTGTTAGTACCCAAGTAAATAAAATGATTATTAGCAATGAATGAGAAATTATTCCAGTATAGAGAACTGAACAGCCAAGCCTTCTTGATCAGAATTCAAAAGGGCTGCCAGCTGAAAGTTCCCATGAGTTAGTTGCAATGTACATGGTGGTATGTAAAACAACTTATCACAGATTCCTAATTAAATCCAGATATCTGTAATCATTGTAGAAGTAAAGCATAAAACAGTATGCACACTAAGAATTTTGACAGTGTTTATGGCAACTGGGGAGAAATAGCCAAGTAATGGGACCCTGTAATGGCTGCGTGGGGGAGGGGGCTGCATGAGTGGAGGGGGTGGGGCTTTGTTGGTGAAGGGGGTGGGGCTATGTGGGTGGAGGGGTTGGGGCGTTGTGGGTGGGGCTCTGAGTTTGCACCCCCCTGCAAAAAATCCTGCGGCTCCCTTGCCCATAGAGATACTTTACTAAAAGGATACAAGGCCTAAACAACATGTCCTACATTGACTGACTTAAAGCCCTTTCATTATACGCAGTATCCTTCAGACTGCTAACAGGTGACCTGTGCCTGGTATATAAGGCATCTTCTGACCCATTACTGATGGATTTGGTGCACATCAGCAAGTCAGATGGCATTATAAATACTCACTCTTGGAATCTAAATCTGCAACGTCAGCAGAACTGTTTGGAGGGACAGGTATGTCTTGCAGAGGATACCGCTGCTCTGGAACAGACTTCCCATCCACATAAAACAAAGATCATCTCTGACCATATTGAAGTAAAATTTCCATCTATACACGAGAAACAAAAAATCTGCTCCAGAACTGCCTGCTTACTACTAATGGACACAGGCAGCACTTAAGGGCTTTGTCCCATACATGGGTTCCATCAAATTATCTATGGTATGATCCCAGCTTTTCTCATTAGGGGTAAAATATAACTATCAAACATGTGATGGGTAAGGACAATCTCTAACCACATGGGATAGGTTAATTCAAGCACAAAAAGGGAACTTGACTAGACTTAAAAAGGCCTGCAGTACTATCCTAGTACTTGTCTATGAACCTACAAACCTATAAACATTAAGTAAAAGATAGCCAGAAAGATTTATTACCTATGAAATACTGCAAGTAAAGTGGCTTATTTTGATACTAACTATAGGAACCACTACAGTACTGGAACCACAATCATAAATAAATGTTCAAATCCTAAGAAATAACATGATTTCTGTTTACCCAGAATGCTTTGCCATTATATGCAAAATCATGCCTCACATATATATCTCTTTCAACTTTCTGGTTTAAAAGCCTGCATTTGCACTTATTTTCCACATTTCCTACAACTAGTCTAGTCCAGATACAGATTTGCTGTATCCAGGACTGTTTGTAAGCTTCTGAGCCCCCCAAGCCATTCTGTGTGGGAGGGAAGCCTTCTAGCTTATCAGTGGGGGTGGTAAGCACTAGTTAGCCTATCTACCACAAGATGAGTGGTTTCTGGCCCAGAATTTGTAGTTTATTGGCCATTTGGGCAGTTTTTCCATCTCTTTCAACTTTCTGGTATAAAGGCTTGCATTTCTGCTTGTTTTCCACCTTCCTTGTAACTAGTCTAGTCCAGATACAGATTTGCTGTATCCAGGACTGTTTGTAAGCTTTTGAGAGGTGCCAAAGTCTGTTCTTCATTATTTTCCTTAGATCTGCTAGTTCTCTTCTCTTCTCTTCTGCACTTTTACTAGCTTATTAGTCTAACACTTTACCATACCAGACTTCTTGTAGCAATTATTGTAGTATACAAAAGTGCTACCAGCACTAAATGTTCTACAAGGAAACAGCTCCAGTACTTATTATTAATGCCCACCTCTCCAGGCATGTCTTTATTATTAATGCCTACCCCTCTAGGCATGTCTAAAGGTCAGTTTGCTGTGCTTTCTCCTATTAACCTGGTGAACTTGGGCATCCTGAGGCAATGTAGCAACTGCCTCATGTTCACCGACAACCCTCTCCTCTTACCTCCCAACAATCAGACTTGCGAGAAATGCACTTATATTTCCAAACTGGAAGCCACGCACTCTCCAGCCAAGATTGGAATAGCTGGTCAAGAGGAGAAGGTCAACACTTGCACCACACCACATGGAACACATACCCCTCCAGGACACACACCAGCACTGCCTTCATATAAAAACACAAACCATACACCCACCTTTGCAGAGGATCTCAATAAAAATCTACCCAAAAAGCAGAGATCTCCAAGGTAGAAATGCACTCGACCACCACAACACAACACTAATCATGAGACACATAACTCTCCTAAACAGTGTGCCACTCAACCAAAGTCCCTAAGGCGAAACAGCATGTCCAGCACACTAGTCATAGGGTGACTTGATAGTGAGGCACAGTAGTGTCCCACTAACTAGATTGAATAAGGAGAAAGCATCAGACAGCTGCCTGTCAGGTGCCAGGATCTGTCACATAACACATGCACTCGGGTTCCTCAACAACAGATACAAATATGACTCTGTCATTGTACATGTGGGTGTGAATGACCTGAGATGTACCTTCCTGGACTACATGAAAAGAGACATGGAAGAGGTCTCGGATTATGTAGCCCAGGTGGGTATGACCCTAGCCCTGAGCAGCATCCTACCATCACCCAGAATTATACCACAGTACAAGCAGAAAATGGTTGATTTCAACAATTGGCTATGTTTCTGGTGTCATTCTAAGGGGATCCAGTACCTGTCTGCCTGGGATGACATGATTGACAGACCTTGATGCTTTGCCAGAGATTGCCTGCATCTGTCACCCCAGGGCTTCCAGATTCTAGCCAAAGCTCTTGCCACCCCTATAGTGCCTTTTTTAGGTGGTGTACCAAAGACCAAATTACCACTGTAACAGCTACACACAAATGCAATCTGAGGGTCATGCTGCTCAATGCTAGAGGTCTAATTCACAAAATGCACTCACTCAAAGCACTCCTTAAAATGGAGAACATTGATATTTGTGGTGTAACAGAGACCTGGTTCAAAGCAGCAGAAAGCACCCATGCACTACCAGGCTATAAGTCATTCCACACCTTTCGGCATCAGAACTTGGACTGAAGCTCCAAAGGCGGTGGTGTTTCCATATTCATAAAGGAAGCGCACACCTTCAGACTGGTAGCCTGGCATAACACATCAGAGATACTTCAAGTGCAGCTAACATTGGGTAAGACAGCGATTCAGGTGGTAGCCTGTTATAGGTCCCCAACCATGTCCTAAGATTTGCTCTCCACGTTCCTAAGCACCCTAGAGAATACTAGGGTCCAACCTAACACTCTCATACTGGGAGACTTCAAATACCCCTCCATTAACTGAGAAAACTACTCATGTACCAATATACTTGCCCAACATTTCCTGGAATTCATTCATTCCAATGTCCTGGACTGGCTCATTCTTACCACCACTAGAGAGAGCAACATCCTTGACCTGGTCATTACTAACATAGTGACCATTGCTCTACACCAATAGTCAACTCCTCCCTGGTTAGATCTGACCACAAACTAATCACCTTTGAAATCCAAAACCCTCCCACCGCACCGCACCCACAATGGTAACCACCATGAAAAACTTCACCAAAGCTAACTTTGGGCTCCTAAAAACAGAGGTAGCTAACTTCACGGCACCCATGCAAATGGAGAATAGTTGCATGACCACCGAATCATACACCAATGCGCTGTACGAACACATACACAAATGCATGGATCTCGCCATACCCAATAGAACCAAGACGGTCTCCTCCAAAAAGAGAAGCCAATCTGGTGGTCCCCTGCTATAAACAAACTCTACAACAGAAGGAGGAAACTGGTGTAGAATAAGGTGAAGTCCCAAGACTGGAAAAACTCCTTATCAGCCTCAACAAAAGGTTGAGATCCCTCATCAAATCCTCTAAAGCTAGGTATGAAAACAGAATTGCAGAAGATAGTAAAGACAACCACAAGGCCTTCTATAGTTATGTAAAGAATCTCCACTGCAATACCCAGATTTGCTCTGAGCTACTGCACAATGGTATCGCCTATACCAAGCCTACAGATATTGTCAATATACTGGCCGACAGATTCAGTACCAACTTTACCCCTCTCTCTCTCTCCCCCCAAAGGACCAATCACAATGCCAGTAGATTTCCAGACACTCCGTATTACTGCTGCACAGGTTAAAACAGCACTGTCTAAGGCCAATAATACAGCTTCTATGGGATCTGATAATATGTCTGGCTGTGTTCTACATGAACTACAGAGTGAACTGGCACCTCACCTGTGTGCTCTGTTCAAACACAGCCTCACCTCAGGCTTTGTCCCTAATGAATGACAAGTCTAATATGGAAAGTTATGGAATGCATCATCATGGACTTAATAAACAAGGATATAGGTAATCTCCAAACTCTGGATCCCACACAGTTTGGTTTTGTGAAGGGTAGATCATGCCTGCTCAACTTGGTCAACTTCTTTGAGTCAGTCAGCAGAGCTGTGGATAAAGGCAAGGTGGTTTATACAGCCTAGTTTGATCTGGCCAAAGCCTTTGATACTATTCCCCACTCAGGAATCATAGAAAAACTCACTAAGCTAGGCATCAACCCCTATATCACTAGTTGGGTTGCAAACTGGCTCACAGATAGAACTCACAGTGTGAAAGTAGCTGACTCCAAGTCAGACGGCCAACCAGTCATGTGTGGAGTCCCACAGAGGTTGGTCCTGGGTCATCTCCTGTTTGGTATCTTCTCAAAAGTCCAAGCCAACATAAAGGGACTCTGGCTGACAAAGTTTGCAGACGATTGCAAGTTGAGAGCCATTATTAACTCCCCAAGTGATGTTGAAATCCTACAGAAAGGCCTCACTGAGACCAACAACTGGTGTCAGAACCATGGCCTTAAGCTCAGTGCCAAAAAATGTGTCGCCATCCCCTTTGGAAAAAACCCAGTTCCCATGAATTACCACATCGATGGTAGTGCACTGAACACAGAAGGCGTTATGAGAGATCTGGGAACACAGTTTGACAGTAACCTCTCTTTTGACCACCACATTGCCATTGGGGTTAGAAAGTCCTTCTATGTGGCACATCTCATTATTAATAGTTTTGCATCCAGGAAGAAAGAGGTCATTGTCTCCCTCTACTCTTCCCAAATTAGGGCAATCATCGAGTACAATGCCCCATTTGGCATGTACCTCACTATACACCTGCAACAACTGGAGAGGCTGCGAAAGTACCTCATAAAGAGGATACTATTCCTTAAACACATGTTCTTTATGGACAGACTCAAAAACTCCAACTATTCTGTCTCATATCGGCTACTTAGAGGCAATCTCTGCTTGACTTACAAAGCCATGTCTGTCCCAGCCCTGTTAGAAATGCTACATCTAAAGAAATACCAATCCCTCCACATCACATGCTACAGAGACCTCACCTCATTACCAGAATCAACAGAACGTGCTGTAGGGACAGGTTCATAACCCGGAGACTGCCCATGCTATGGAATAGACTTCCCATACATGTCAAACACAGCACCTCACTTTCCCTCTTCAAGAGAAATCTTAATGAGTGGATGGGAAGTACAAAGTTCACCCCGGGGATAACTCCAGTGGCTCTACTTGACAGAGGCACTGGGAACTAAGTTCGGGTGGCATGATGCCAGGGTAATCATATGGGCTAGGCTTGTAAAGGCCCCAGGGCTATTAGCCTGGTACACACCTATTTACCTATGAACCTATTTATATATATATATATATATATATATATATATATATATATATATATATATATATACACACACACACGCGTGCACACACACACACACACATATATATATATATATATATATATATATATATATATATATATAGATATATACACACACACACACACACACATATATATATATATATATATATATATATATATATATATATATATATATATACAACATAGACTTTGTTCTTGTTCTGGCAAATAAACTGTAACTGTATAATTTATAGTTCACTTACTAATGAAATACAGTGTTAAACTAAGTAGCTAAGAGGGATATCACATACTTTTTTAACTATGCTAACATCCTTGTTCTGGCTGTCTAACCACATTCTTGCTTATACAAAATTTTGAGTAGTCACAGGAAGTCTGTTTCAGGAACTCTTACAGACCTTTGATATTATAGCTCACAGGTTGTATGACATTGCCCATATGAGTTTTCTTGTCTTGTTCACGTATCATTTGTCAGAATTAACATTAGCAGTTCATTACCATGTTGCTGAAATTAACTTTGCTGTTAGATGTGACTGCACTAGTCTTCTTCCTAGCATCCCATCCACTGTGATAGTATTGGTTCACCCACCCACCATGCACACATAAGCCTGTGTGCACTTATGCATGCATGCATGCACCCACAGGTGCATGCCCGCATGCACTCGCAAACACACACACACACACACACACACACACACACACACACACACACACACACACACACACACACACACACACACACACACACACACGCACACACGCACACACACACACCTCCTCTCAGCTGCATTTGTTTACCTACAGACACACTTAAACATATGTCCACACATATCCACAAACAAACATCCACGCACCTACATAGCTCTGTTTATCTGTACCTTGAGTTCTCCCATATGGGAATGGGTAAACACCACCACTTTTTGCTCCAAGAGTAACATTTTTGGGAAATTGTTGTACTGAGTAAATCAGGATTTGTGAAGATTTCTGGGAGAAAAGGCATAACTAATTAGTATTGTCATTCCCTTCTGATTGCTACATTAGCATATGCTCTGCTCACAAGACTGTTACCTGTGCTACAGATCCCACTATGGGAAGGTCAGGGTGGCACAGCAGTCTTTGAATCAGAAACGTTCACTGAAACCCAGAAACCTTCCGTGATAAGGCTTCCTCATCTCTGTAAGCTTTTCTGAATCCCAGGGACTGTGTAGAATAGCAAATCATTTGAAACAGCGAATATCTTCCCTCATGAAAATTAGAGCAATGCGAAAAGAAAATGGTTCAGTTAGGGTTACGTCATCAGTCCTCATCCACTCATGTTATTTCTTCTCTACAATATGAATGTGGTCTCACTAATAAACAAAATGCATAGTACATAGTTTTTATTTAGACATTGACTTACAGTCTCTGAAAGTTGCAATTAACATGAGCTAACAGCATCACAGACTGCATGCAATGCCATTTGTATCAATGTATATGTATGTGGTACCTGTGTATAGTCATTGCCTGATTCCTGTGCATGTAGTATAACTGTGATACTACCTGTTGGCAAATTGCAGCTAATTATACTTAACATGTATTCTAATGGGTGCATCTGCATAGATTACAGAAACCTATTTAATCAAAGTCATGTGAAATTAAAAAAAAAAATAAATCAGTGCTGCTTTTGACAAATTTTGGTGGCTGCAAGTTCACTGTGTTTTGATTTGAAGCACAAGTTATTAAGATTGTTGCATCTCAGGACAATTCTAGTGTCTCAATGACAGTGACCTAGTTCACTGTGTGAATTATTAATTCTTGTGTATTACTGTCCTTTGTCCTTGCAGAGGTGTCTAACATTGGTGTAAAGGATATGCCTTTAGAAGTGCCTATATGTTTTACTCCCTGGATCACACCTATAAAAACATGTTTAGTTTGCTGAGCTAAACTCAATTGCCCAAATGAAAAAAAAAATCAAAAATAAACACAGAAATGGCCTTGTTGAGCTTAGCTGAGTGGACTTTTTATTCACTGTATGAGTGCAAGATGGTAGACGAGGGAGAAATAGAACATGAAACACTGAAGCAAATACTTATATCATAATACTACAAATTGGGGGTAGCTAGGTTATATTTTTTTGGGGGGGTGGTAGCATATGGGTTTAGGGATATTGCACTTGTATTATACCAGATTACAAGAAAACAAGTTACTTATGAAATGCACACTGAGAAGAAGTGGAACACCACCTCCATTTGAATGACAGACTGGCACCGCACACCAGGCCTAGTATACTGGGCCTGTAGCATTATACAGTAATCTGTGTATCAGGTAGCAGTGACTACTAGTGTCACAGAGGGATAAATCCCTGTTTATACCCCAGGCAGCCCAATTTTCATTAGCAGCTTGGGTGCTTGATTTCACAGGAAGTGAGGATGTGTACCTATCCGGGGTGGGGTCATGCTTGCTGTTTCTCTAGTGGAGATCTTATGGAAGCCACATGTCAGAGAGATGATGCAGAGCTCAGTGATGGGAGAAAATGGCAGATGTGGTGACCCTGTGGGGTCCAAGGAGGGACATGTACCTAGCTACCCCTCATTGCCTGCCCAGACAAAAAGTGAGGTGAGCATATACAGTAGTAATGCAGGGCTTGAAGCAAAATTCCCACCATACAAGGCAGCATACAATACAGCTACATGACAGCTTATATGGTGTTGCTAACTGCCTCACCAAATTTTCCATGTCCCTTCCCAACTCCTCGATGGCTGAGTCATGCCAACTCAGTATTCTGTACAAGGGATAAGCTATACATCCCACTCCCCTCCCCACCTATGCAATTTGAGGGTGTCTTAGTGGTAGTTCCAAAGACAAGTTCTAGGAGTCTTGGAGTAGTCTAAGCACCTGGTGGTCAGCTAGGAGGCACACTATGGGGATTAAAAAAAAACTTTTCTATCATTTGGCAATGTTACACTATCCACAACTACACTAAGAATAATACTCTACAGTCTGAGGAGCAATAATAACCTAAGTGAAATAAATAAATAAATACAATTCTGAGATATTTAGGTGCTTTCCATCAGATATTATGGCAGTTTTCTCAAACATTATGAAAGAAGTATAGAAACACTTTTATATTTGAAATGTGCTGTGTTGCTTATACTAACATGCCATTGAATCGGTCAGGTATTGCAGTTATTTTAGAACTTTAATTACCTTTGCTGTTGTTACAGATTACTTATTCTATGAATAGTAACTTCTCTGCATCAGATCAGATTGACTTCATGTGTTATGACCAGGTCGATTTATTGCTTTCCTAATGACTGAATTACCTACTGAAGCATATGCCATCTCAGTGCATAAAGTCAAATGCATTAGTGATGGCGAATGGTTAATTTTTGACTGGTTCAAATACACAGTCCTGCACGGATGAATAGTGTTTATTCATCAAGAAATATTATTATCACAAACAAAGCAAACATTACAAAGAGAAACTTATACACACACACACACACACACACATAGACACACACACACACACACACACACACACACACACACACACACACACACACACACACACACACACACACACACACACACACATAAACACACATAAGCAAAAAGAAACCGAATACAAATCTGAACTCTGAACTTGCATCTACTTACTACTAATACAAATCAAAAACATAGCTGGCATATGTCATCAAGTCAAAACTACAGGTTATGGCAATACTAGTACTATTATCATCATCATCATCATCATCATCATCATTATTATTACAAAAAGCATAATCATATTAGGGTTACACAGCCACTGTAACTAACACAGTATAAAACAAGGACTTCATTACAGTTGTTTTTATGAAGCGTACTGTTAAGCAACATGGGCTATCTTAAAACAAGGAAAAAGATTAAGAAAAGAAACAGCTTACTGATATAATCTGATCTCCTCTCTGCAACTCTCCGCTTAGGTCTGCTGGCCCACCTGCCAGAATGAAAGAGACAAAAATTCCCTCTCCATCTTCTCCTCCAACGATGTTGAAGCCCAGGCCTGTGGATCCTTTGTGCAGTGTAATGCTCCGAGGCTCCCTGCAGAAATAAAAGGCCCCAGTTATTCATTCACCCATGCTCTTGCAATTTAACATATTTTTTCTCTGCTTTGTTTTGTTTTCTTTCTCATCTTAAAGCCACAAAGCAAAAAGCTTCTGCAGTTAATTATAGATAGGCTATGACTACTCACTAGTAGATGTATGCTAAACAACTGACCTACATTTTTATAACACAGGAGATTAACTCATTCTCTGACCTTCAGAGGAAAACCACTGCTCAGTTTCTAAATAACTGATCAACCCAGATTACAGATGAAGTATAAAATAAAAGTGTTTCTCTTCCTTTGCTAGCAATATTTTCATGAATTTTATTAAAATTAAATCTTAGAAAAGGTCATTGCTCACCTTGTGGCACACACACTGGCTTTCCTTATTCACTTCAGTATTCTAAAAATCAGTACAAAAAGCATAAGACGACTGAAAACAATGCAGGATTAATCCAAGAGCACAATTATTAATAATTCAAAAGCTAAAAGTCAAAGTTAATATAATATAATCTGGTCTTTATTCCTGTGCTGCTCACTAGATATAGGATAAGTATCCTGTGTTGAATGATGCTCACTTAACTTAAAAACCTGAAAAATCTGAAGAAAACAGTAGCTTAAATAACCCTTTTGTAATGTTACTGGGACAGTAGGAAGGGGTTAGGCAGCTGTAGGTAGTTACACTCACTTCTAGTATGCTGACATTTATGGAAAGTATTCTAGAGTGTCAGGCTGGGGATATCTGAACATTAGTTTTACAGGTAATAAATCACAGAATGATTAAATGCACTGGACATGCCAGCCTGAGACTTGTCCACCACAGATGTAATCAAGTCATGCCATGTGGACATCAGCAAGACATATGACATTGTACCCCTCACAGTAGGATGGTTACAAAAATTAAAAGTCACATAAGTATGGCTTACAATGTAGCAACTGAGTTTACATGACTGAACTGAAACAGAGAGCAGTTTCTTGAAGGTGACTCTCAGGAGCAAAATCATTAAGCAATGAAATGCAACAGGCAGTGATGGGATCAATTCAATGTAATATTTATGTGAGAAATACCACATTGAAAAAATAATATCTTATACTCTGATGATGCAGTAGTTATTAAGGTAGTCAAAATGGCAGGAGGATAGTTGGAGGGAGAGATCAATGCAACTTTGCAATTCAGGTGAAGTAATGGCACTTTAGTAACATTTTAAAAGTTACAAATTTATACTTGTTGTAGAATTCAGAAATGAATGATTCAGGGGTAATATCACCTCTAAATAAGTCTTGCTGTGCTCTGTGACATAGCAGTGGCAAAAGTCTTGAGGGTCATAGCACAAGGACCTGACTACAAATATACCAGTATTATCATACTGCGGTGGTGGTGCTGTGGTAGCGTTGTCACCTCACAGTTAGACGTTGCCCGTTCGATTCTCAGTTAGAGCGTTTTCTGTGTGGCGACATGCGTGAACGGGCGTTCCTTCATTGAAGGTTGTGCGTTAGGCCCGGCAAGCCAGCATGTAAAACTCTACTGCCAATCATTAGTGGACCAGAGTTCCGCTGTGGTGACCCCATAACCGGGAAAAGCCGAAAGACACAAACAAACAAACAAACAAATCATTCTGCAGGGCACAGGTAATGAAATATTTGGGGTATTGAGTCCTGTTCTCATGGCCAAACAGGGGAAGGGAATTTAGTCTGGTAGAATGCAAGCAATAAACGGCTGTGGAAGGAATGTAGGTAATAAAGATACAGACCTAGGTAGCAACAATAAGAAATCTGAATATATACAGATTAGTGGAGAGAAACAAAAGGAAGGACATGATTTGAATGATAAAAAATGTCTATAGGTAACTAGGATGAGTGAAGTTGAAAATGTAGGAGGACCTGACTTGGGTGGTAGATGGAAGATGATTAGAGTTACATTTGACAAAATCGTACTTCGCAAACAGGGTGTGTGCTGCTATCCAGTAATGTCTTGTTTGAGGCAGTGCTACAATGTAAGTGATCAGAGGGCTTTACAGCTAGCTGTGAGTAAGTGAGGAAAGGCTGGGGGTAAAAGAATGGCAGCTGAAGCGTCAGTGGTATAGACAGATGTATATCTGACTATGAAACTGCTGACCCCAGATAACCTGTATCTCACATGACTGATAAAACTGGCAGACTAGGATGGGTGTGAATATGCTAGGGGGAAGGGAAGTGTAGATCCAGCTGTGTACTGTGTAAGACCCTCAGTGGAGAGGCTGGGATGAAGACATGCATGCTGAGCCTGGGCAGTACACTCACCAAGCTACTGATAGGTAGCGGTCTTACAGGTGTGTATCGGGAGCATGGGCACTTGAAGGAAAGCAGAGGGTGGGGACTGGCCTTTAGAAGTGTCTCAAGTTTCTGGGTTGCTGGTAGGGGATAAAACATCCTCGTGGCTGCCTGAATAATAGCTCTCCCTCAAACACTGGTAATGGGGTGGGGGGGGTCAGTGAAGAGAGAATGAATTGGCCATGTTTAATTGTGGAAAGAGTATTTATGTTTGACAGATATAGCAGCACAAATGACAGAAAAAACTGAGAAATTGCTCTGAGGGCAAAAGCAGCAATATTCTGATAAACTCAAGCTTCCACATGTCATCTTAAGTCTACAGCTTTTTGTGTTCTATGTACAAACCACAGGTGAGCTCACATGTTGCAGTAGCAGCATCCCACCCAAATATATTAGAAATATCAGAGAACAAAAGAATTAAAACAGGAATGTAGTAATAGTTTTAAGGACAGTGTATAGTGGAGAAGGCTTTAAAAAGCTTCTTGTTCAGGCTTATTAATCTGCTGTCATTTTAGAAGGAAGTGAATTATCAATTTGCAATCATTCTTTGTAGAGTAGAATAACTCATCTGGGGCTTTCAGCAAGTGCTGTCTTAAAACAGGACATGAATACAGAGGCTCAAACACCTAACTCCCTCCCTTTTACCTCATGGAACAGGAAAAGTGACATTGTGCATGAAACATGTCTTAATAACTAAAATTATCACTGAAAAACCTTCCAGAATAAAAAAGATCTGTATTACAAGCCTTTTTTGAAAATGTAAAGGGTACTAACTAGATCACAGAACATTTATTTGCAGTTTTAATCCCTGGTGTTTTGCTATAAATGCTTTTCTGATGTAAAATCAGGGCTAGTTAAGATCCTGCCAGCACGTTATACCCACTCCTTGTACAGTAAGTATAATGCAGTGCAGAACTAAGATTACAAATCTACTTTTCTGCTGTGATTGACAGAACTGATTGCAAACATACTGAATAATCTGAATGCATGAGCACCCTACTGAAGTTAGCAAGACAGAAATTCTTCTGCTTGTTATCACCATACTGGATGATTTGCAAGATGTCAGCCAAATGGCATATAGTAGGAAGCTAGGAGAAGAGTACTGACAAAGAAGTATTTTAAAAAAGTCACTGTTTTTCCTTGCCAATTTGTATAATTTGGAGCAACTGCTTTGTAGTCCACTGGGTGGCAGATGACAACATAGCAAACCAGAATACTATCTGAAACCCCAAGCAGGCTTGTCTTCTTAAAGCAGATTGCTGACAGATTCTGCTGAAATGCAAGGTAAGAATGTTGTACACGACTATAAAACAACAGCATGTGTAGGTGTTATAGAACAAATCGGACAACACCGTAATTAAGCATCTGTAAAGGGGTGCCACTGCTAAACAGTTTTCCCTACCTTTTTTTCTGATAGCCTATTGAGTGCAATACCAAGCATCAGTTATAGATTGTTAAAAATAAGTATGTGAATGCTCATATAGTTTACCTTCTATACCCATTAAACATATAAAAATTGTATGACAAGTTATATATTAAAAACTTAACAGCAGTTTTCTGTTCTCAAGCATCTCTGTTTTTTATTGACTCAGAAAACAGTCAGTCATGAGATACAGGTATGAGATGTAAGTAGTCAAATTATTGTTTGGATATGTTTTTGGTAAAATAAATTGCACTTGCAAACGCTTCTGGTTAGAGCAGATTAAAGCAGATTGTCTACATTTGTAATTAAGTGTATATGTTTTCCTTATCTATTGCTGCTTATGCATTCATTCTTTCTAATGTATCATAGAGTCAGAAATATTTCAAGGCTATTGAATCTTATGACCATGTACACCTTGCCAGTACCCTCCCTCAGGCTGCACCTTTCTATAGGTAGGCCATACCTGTGAATCCCTGAGTAAATTTGTAGATGTCCATCCCGTCATTTAGGTTATGTTTAAAGAAAGATACTACCAAGTCACACACTGCTTATCATGCTGGGGAGGCTTACTCTAGACATTTGAGAGGTGCTGAGTTATAAACATGTTCTTCTGCATTTTAATTATGTGTTGATGAAGATTTAAGTCTCTGGTTCTAGTATTGCTGGAGCCACTGAGGTTCTTAGGTACAGAAGGTCCAGGACAACCAGGTCTCTAATGACATGGTAAAGAAGATAGAAGCTCCCTAGAATTCAATAAGACACTGAATAAATAAATGGACAAGACTTCCGACCTCTCCTTCTTACCTCATGGTCATGACCTTTGCTCTTTTTGCTTAGGAACCTTCTGGATCTGTCTTATTGTTTGATATGTCTAGTAAGGTACATCCTGATGGGTTAGTTCTACTTGATAATTGGTCTTATCAATGCTGAGTACACCGAGTATAAAGGAATGATTAACTCTTTACACATTAATGTTCTTTTGGCAATTATCTGTGATAAATAATGGTATTTCCTGACAAAAGGTTTTAAAGTGATTGCCTTTATGGGTATGTAGTTTTGAGCCCATTTTTTAAACATCAAGAGTTTACTGAAGATAGTTTATTCTGGATGGTTTTGAAGTTAGAGGGTGACAAAACAACAACCCATAGTTTATTCTGAAAAAATTGTTAGCCAGAGATTTTGGCTGTGAGCTTGGAGATCTGTGAAGTAAACATCTTAGACTTGAGTGATATCACCGCTCAGTTTTATATTTTGCCTTAAGGCACCTGCAACTCAAAGCATGTAGGTTTTATCTTTCAGCCAGCTTAATAGTCATCGTACCACAAATGGGTCCATTCTAAAGCATTTTATTTCTGTATTTTGCCTACATGTGGAATGTTGTTGAACACCTTGACAAGGTCCAAATACAACATATATACTGTAATCTTTTGAAAAGGTTTACCAGATTAAACAGACAGGACCTACCCTTTACATAGTCAAATTGTCGGGGGTTAAATCTAATAAAATTCTTGATATTATACTTTATAAGTTTGATTATAATATGAGATAACACTGATGAAGGCTTTATGCTGAAACCGGTATGCTTTGTCACCTTTTGGGTGTCATTAATTTTGTACATTCATTTATGGGTATTCTAGTCCATTTATACCTTTATTAAAGTATCTTTGTTAGAATTTAGTGCTGGCCTGTTTGGTTTTTGGATCTACACGTTTTGGTTGGGCCGTGCACTTTACCGTATGTGCGTGGGTCTCTTTGTTCCTGATTATAACATGTCCCATGGCTTTATAAATGAGGATTCTTTTTGCTAAGTTTAATAACAGTATCAGTATCGTTTGAGATGACTATACCTAACTGAACATGGATTTCTCCAAGGTGCTACATACTGTTGTACAAGTACCATTTAGTGACTGCACTTTAGCAGGCTTGATTACTGCTATATCATGCTCTGCCTGACACCCACTTTACTACTTAGTGGTTCCTTGTAGTTAAACAACTACATAAATTACAGCACAGATAGTGCTAGTACTTACTCTCTTCTTAAAACCAAATTATTCTTAGGTAAAATGCTGTATACAGACAGGCACATACACATATGTACAAACATATACATATACATGCATAGTCATACAGTTTAGAGCACAACTGGACATGCACACCTTAATTGGAAAAACATTACTAATGCACCAGTTAGGCGGCATTTTATCACATTCATTTTGTGCAATGACTACTCTAGGCTTTTATACACGAATTCCACCTACCTTATTTCATTATGTTTAATATTCTCCCTACCCCTATGCATTAAAATGTATCATGTGTACATAAAGCTGCAGCTCATACAGCTCCATTGGTATTGATTTCTCATCTGCCTTCCAATCTGAAATCATAGCTGAATATGGACTCAGTGTAATGATTTATTACAGAATGCACTGTCAGAGTACAAATAGTATTACAGCATAACCATTGCCTATCTATTTCTAAATCTGTGTCTATATGAAGGTGCAGGATAGATACAGGAATAGGGCAGTGTGAAAGAAGTGAGCAATGACAACACCCTAATGCTATTCCATCCTTTGAAGTTAATTCTAACTGCTCCATTGATAAATATGCTTACATGCAAGCCTCTTCCTTTTGACAATAAACATTTTTTCCTGTTGAGGGCTGGGTCAATCATGTCACCATACAAGAGTACCCATAAGTGAGAGGATGACAAATAATATATCTGAAACTGAAACTCAAGTCATCTTAAGTTCCCAAATGTTATCATTCCACTCATACTTTTAAAGGCAAACATGTAAGCGTTGTGCAAGTCATGTGATCTTAAGCCTTCTGCCTTATAATATACATAATTTTTGTTAGAAGCATTATGTCATAATTCCCACTATGGGAAAGTATTGTATAAGTTTTAGCAGAAAACTTTAAAATGAGTATCTTGCATCACAGTAGTGTGAGCTGTAATGATGGTCTGTTCAACAGTGTTTTCAACTTTATGTAGAACACCTTTCAACTTTATTCAGGTCTCCTTTGTAGACCTACTACAAGCAACAGTTTGCCTCATTAAGTAAGAGATATAAATGTATCAGTGAATCAAATGTGCCTTTCAATTCCACATCACTCATTAATCGTTTTGTAAAAATCTGTACCATAATTCATCATCTTCTATGGGTGATGGTGATATATTACTGTAACTTATCACACAAAGCTCTGAAAATATCATCTCATTTATCGAGTCAGTTTTTATATGGTATGGTGGCAATGTTTTCAAATTTGTTGTTAGATATAGACTATGTCAACATTGAGCATAGACAATGAAGTTTGTTTCCTATCACTGAAGTAGTTTCAAAACTACCAAAAATCAAAGCACAGAGACCTATAAACTGTACCCTAAGCTCCCAGGCTTGTATCCCAGTCTATTAGCATAACAATAAACTGAACTATACTCTAATGATACACTTGATACATGTCATGATTGTATCTATAAGTGGTATGAGGAATGCCATCAGACATATGAATATAACTAGCTTTTTTGAAACTGTGCATGATCTCCAGCATGGAATTTCTTCATTGTCTCTATGGCAACAGAAATATTCCTCTAAATTATAGAACATATGAAAAATGCTTTTTTCTGGAAATGTATTCCAAATCAGTCTCACTTCTGACATCCTGGGGAATATATTAACAAAACTAGTCACATTTTCAAAGTTCTCTGAGCCACATCAATCAGAATTTTGGAGACACAGAGCATGGAAGTGAAATCCTGGTTCTTGATGAAGATGGTAGGTGTTTGCTGCAGAAGGCACTTTGGCTTTTATCCTGTAACCCCCCTGATAGTAATAATGCAAAAGGTGTCTACCTGAAACCTACTTTGTTGCACTTAACGAAACCTAACTCAAAACAATGCACATAAGTTAACTACTAAACAATTTCCATGAAACTGTTTAAACTAAATATTAACATACCATCCTTTGTTTTTCAAAACTGAATTTATCCACATCAGGATTACAGGGAGCGACAGAACATAAGGATGGATGTTATACAAGTTAATTGCAAAACACTAGCACACTCACACCAGACTTATCTCTTTATGTTTGAGATGTGGGAGGAAACCAGATATCCTAGCAATAATCCATGTCTTCACAAGGAGGACATTCAGATTTCACATAGAACACCAGCTGAGAAATTAAATGGAGGGCCTAGCACTGCAAGGTAGCAACCCTAACTGCTGCGTCACTGGGCCACTCCAAATACTAACAGTAAAAGTGTATCTTATTGTGAGGGGCTGAGGTTCTTGGAATACCATCCTACTCCTCATAATGAACAACGTGGTTGCTCCAACTTGAGGAAAGAATAACTTTCGTTCTCTCAGACCTTTAGTTTTCATGTAGAAAAATCCCATTTGATGGTAAAAAGGGTATTTGCAGCACAGTATCTCATTAAGAGTAAATACATATGCACTAGAAACAACCACTGGGTAAACAATGCTTACACAAAATTACTAAGGCTCAGAAAAAATAAACTATCAATCACGCAGAACATAGCAGCATTGTATGTATCTAGTTTTCCAGGTGGTACAATAAGAAAGTATTTTTATTAAATTTTTGATTTAGTATATTTCTCTGTGTCTTCTGGTTGTTGATATAGTGCTCTAGAATTGTGTATGGGTTCACAGTCAGAAAGTGGCTCAACACAATTGGTAAGCATTTGCTTCATTGAAAGCATCATTACACTTGGGAAATCACTCCTAAAAGGGTCTGGATGATCTATGACACATAAAATCTTTGGTTATAATCACTAACAGTGCAGCAGACTTCCAGGTTTTATAGCTTTGAAAAAGAAGTCTATAGGGATGGGTATTATGTAATTGGGGAGGAGGCAGGCACTAGGCAGGGGAGGGGCAGACATGCTGCATAACACAAAAGCAAACAAAGATGACTCAGAGCATGGCTGGGTAGTACCACTGCAAAATACAAGGAGTATTGAGAAGCTGAAGTCAGTGGTCTGCCACGGTAAGGTAGGCACTGGTGGTGTCAAAGAAACGTATCCCATTGATAACTGCAGTGGGATATGATATTGCTAGGGCACAGGTTGTTTGGGAATGAGAGCAAGATGCCAAGGAAAGTGAGGTGTAGTCAGAATAGCAATTCAATAAAGCAGGGCATCAAATACAGGTCAGAGAAGAGGAGGAACAGCAAACCATAAGACAGTGAAAGAGCAATGAGCGTTAAATTCTAGTGTAAGTATGCTGCTGGGGAATGTAAAGGAAGAGGGAGTGACCTGAAATGATACATTGTAATGGATCCCATGTACATCAAGGAATCTGGATGAGAGATTGCAGGACAGAATAGTGGTCTGGGGTCCTGAGTCTCCAAGGAGTTCCAAGGAAGAGGGAGAGAATAGGAAGTGTCTCAGGTTTTGTATTGGAGGAATGGGTGAATCAGGCAGCTGTTTAGGAACAGTAAGAGATAAACCTCTCAAGTATACCTCATGATGATAAATGCTCCTCATTTTGAGTATTAAAAAAGTTCATGTTCCTCACAATTCCATGACCTCCATGGTAAAAAATACTGAAGTATATTAATTCATGAAATTAACTTTTTATATGTGTAAAGTGATGTATTTTAATAATCCTATGCTCTTCCTAGTTGACGTTGTTAGTAGGTTCTTACTGAAGGGTTCCATATTTTTCCCATTTATTTCACAGTACAAAATGTATTGTTGTGGAAATGGAAGGGTTTGCGCTATGGAAACATAAAGGATAGAAATCTGGCAAACACGATAAAGGAGGTCAGGGATGTCTAGATGAAAACATACAAACCAATAGTGCTTTGTCATTGCAGAGTTTACTACGGGGAGAATTGCAATTCAAGGACAGCATAGTGACAAGTATAAGGCATAGAATCACATGAACTTACCTGGCTAGTGTGTTGGCACATGCCAATGGAGATTGTGAATTCATAAATGTAAGGTGCAGTGGTTCTCAGTGTTGTATCATTTAGATAGAGCTCAGTAAATGTATCTCTAAACTAAGATGGGAGGGAGCATGGAAGACGACAGATGCAGAATGTGTGGCAAGTATTTTTGCAGTAGGTAGAAGGCAAAAAGAGATGAAAAATAGATCAGAGTAGCAAATTAGGATGAGTTTTGCCGTGGCTGGTGTCGTTCGGCTGGTCAAGATAAAACAGTCGAACAGTTGTGGGTTCAGTTCAAGCAACTTTATTGCACACATACTCATCAGGAATGAGGCTTTGTAACTTAAACTTAATTAAACTTATAAACAGACTGACTACTGCACTCATATGTGTTAACACTCTGGCTGTTCTCTAAAAATGGCACTGCTGTCTGCACATGCTCTGTATTTATATGCACGTGTTACATCTGGAAATGCTTCTTAAAGTTACATACACATGTTCTGTTCTACAGCTGGGTAGTCTTAATCTGCAGGGCAAGGGTGGAAATGCCCAGAGATTCATCGATTTTATCAGTGCAAATGCCTTGGAACAACTAGTCAATACCCCCACAAGAGGTGATAATATCTTGGACTTGATATTAACCAACATGAGTAACCACTGCAGCACCCTTACAGTATCATCCTCCCTGGTAAGATCCGACCATAAAGCAGTCACTTTCGAAGTCAGTATCTCTGCTGATTCCCCTCTAGCTTAGGTCAAATAAAAAAACTTCTCCAAAGCTGATTACAGTCTCCTGAGGGATAGTATAAACAGCATCAGAGCCCCCTCAACCTCTGTTGGAACTGGCATCAATGTCCAACTCTACACCAAAGTACTATATGAGCACTTATATAGATGCATGGAATCAGGAATACCTGACAGGACAAAATCAACCTCTGCAAGGAAGAGTAAACCTGTCTGGTGGACATCTGTAATAAATAGACTATATAACAAAAGGAAAAAATTGCTGTCCAGGACCAAGAAGGAGCAAGTGCCCAATTGGAAGCAATTTCTCCTTAGCCTGAATAAGCAAATAAGAACACTAGTAAGGTCCTCTAAAGCCAACTTCGAGTCCAAATTGGCCATATCTACTAGAGACAATAATAAGGCCTTCTTCACATATGTCTACAATATCAAAGGAAGCACCCAGATCTGTTCAGAACTGGTAGTCAAGGACACCACATACACAAATGCTGTAGATATAGCTGACCTATGAGCTGACAGATTCAGTGAAAACTTCACTCCTCTGTCCCCCCCATCAGTAAATCAGGACATCTTCAGTACCTGCCCCCCTCCCTTTATTTCTAGGGAACAGGTCATGACTGCCCTCTCAAAGGCAAAAAATACAGCTTCCATGGTACCCGATAACATCCCAGGCTGCATACTACATGAACTCAGGCATGAACTTGCAGCCCCATTAGGCACCCTATTCAACCAAAGCCTGAGTACCAGCTTTGCCGCAGCTGAGTAGAGGACAGCCACTATCACCCCTTTACACAAAGGTGGAGCATCCACTGATTTGGGAAATTATAAACCCATCAGCCTAACTAGCCTGATTTGCAAGGACATGGAATGGATTATCATGGACCTCATTAACAGGGACATTGGCAACCTCCAAACACTCAACCCCACACAGTTTGGCTTTTCAAGGGGAGGTCATGTCTGTTAAATCTGGTCGACTTCTCTGAGACAGTCACCAAAGCCATGGACGAGGGGAAGATGTTTCACACCATCTACCTTGACCTGGCCAAAACCTTCGACACTACTTCCCACTCAGGCATAATAGATAAACTCTCTCAACTAGGTATCAATCCATATGTTACCAGATGGGTAGCAAACTGGCTCACTGATAGAACCCACCTAATCAAAATAGGGGAAGGCACCATGAGTGGCAACTCCAGGGATTGGTCTTGGGGCCTCTGTTATTCAGGATATACTTCTCTGAGGTGCAGGCCAAAATCAGTGAGCTATGGCTGTCCAGGTTTGCAGATGACTTCAAGCTGGGTGCGGTCATCAGTTCCCCATGTCCTCCAAGAGGCTCTCACCCAAACAAATGACTGGTGCCAGAAACATGGCTTCAAGCTGAATGCTGGACAGGGGCTTTGGGTGATAACTTGTCTAAACATGGGCTAAACTCTTGGCTAGGCCTATAAGGGCCTCAGGGCCAATAGCCTAGTAATTTCCTGTGATCTGATGATCCTAGGAAGGATGCAAGCTGGGAGTGGTCTTCAAATCCCCAAGTGATGTGGACATCCTCCAAGAGGGTCTCACCCAAACAAATGACTAGTGCCAGAAACATGGCCTCAAGATGAATGCCAAAAAATGCATCATCATCCCCTTTGGGAAGAATGATGTTCCCACATATTATCACATTAATAACAATGTCCTAAGCACAAAATCAGTCATGAGGGATTTGGGCACCCAGGTTAATAGCAAACTGATGTTTAACCACAATGTTGCTTCCATTGTACAGAAAGCTTTCTACATAGCCCACCTCATAAGTAAAGGTATCTCATCCAGGGGCAAGGAGGTCATAACATCCCTGTATTCTTCCCTTATAAGGCCAGTTAGTAAGCACAATGCCCCCTTCAGCATGTACCTTGCAAAGCACATGCAGCAGTTGGAGAGACCACAGAGGTTCCTCACCAGAAGAATGCAGGGCCTTAAACATCTACCCTACACAGATAGGCTAAAAGCCCTGCCCCGCTACTCAGTTTCATACAGACTCCTCAGAGGTGACCTCTGTCTGGCATACAAAGCAATCTCAGACCCCGCCTTGATGGGACTGCTGCATATCCACAAGTCAAACTCCACTAGAGTAACCCACATGCACAACCTCAACCTGTTCTGTGACATCATTAGGACTTGTTGGCAGGACAGATTTGTGTCTCAGACACTCTCCCATCTGGGGAATGGAATCTCTCTCTCCGTCAAGCAGAATATCTCATTAACCCTTTTCAAGAACAACCTGGATTACTGGATGGGAAACAAAAAATACACCCCTGGGATTCGACCTGTCCCCCAGCTGGACAGGGGCTTTGGGTGCTGACTTGTCTAAACATGGGCTAAACTCTTGGCTAGGATTATAAAGCCCTAAAGGCCAATAACCTAGCAAGTTCCTATTATCCTAAGGGGTCTGTATAGGAAGATGGGAGAGCTGCAAGCTCTGATGCACAAGGTAAGGGTGAATATTATTGGTATTATAGAAATGTGGGCCAAGAACAAGATGGGAGAGACATGGAAGTGCCTTCAAAAATGGCAGATGATGGAGAAATGGGAATGGAATAACGATCAACATAAAAGGAGGGCATCAGACATAAACTCAGACAGGTAGGAAAAAGCAGGATTGGGATGAGGGTTGCTGCTAGAGTTAAAAGTCACGTCAAATCCCCTAACGGTTAAGACAGAGGAAGGGGGAACCTAGTGGATTTATACAGTGTACTGTCTCACTGACATAATAATAAAGAGGATGACAGACTAGAGTAGAGAATAAAGGTGTGGGTTATAAGGAAGTGGGTAATATGCATGGGGATCAAAACCTACCAGGATATGATTGGGAATTCCAAGCTACAACACTGAGAAACAGTGAGGACTGACTGAGGTACTGAACCATGAGGGGGTGTAATGACTGATGCAGGAATGCACTGAAAGGGACATCATTTTAATTGTGGCCTTAACCAATGCAGCAAGTGCCATGGATGCCAGGCTAAGGCTCTATTATCCAACAGCAATCATATCACTGTGTGGTATAGAAAAGACAGAAGGGTAATAATAAAAAGATACGGGTCATGGTGGAGGTCTTGTAATGCTTTATGAAATGAGGGTGGTCTCTCTGTGCTTCACAAAGTTTGTTATCTCCTCGGGTATGTGTCTTATATAAACAAAGTCTCATGTTTTGTGTTAAACTGAGTCATCTCAGGCAGAATCTGTGATACTAGCATATGAAAGTGTAGTCTGGAGACTGATGATGGAATATATGGAAAGTCCTGTCAAAAACCTGAGTTTTGAGGAAAAGGTGAGTGCTGGGGAGATTTAGAGGTGTAATTGAAATGTTAAGGATGTGATGCTGATACAAACAAGATAATCTGACTTAGTGTGAAGGCAGCAGCTAGGGTGCTAGAAGAAATCCAACGTGTTTTATGGCAGCAACTGACAGGACATTTGGTTAGTTAGTTAAGACAATGGGATGCAACTACAAGACCCTATGATGCTGGTGAATAAGCAAATCAGAAGATTCATGACAAAGCAGACAAAATGTCTAAGTGAATTGTATGGAATGACAGGTGGTTATGATAGAGGTATGACTGAGGAAAAATATAACATTGATTTTGTGCTGAATGTTGAAGAAGATATAGATTTAGCAGATTACATAAAAACAACAATGGTAGGATGGCTTTACAAAAACTCATTGGGTATTTAAAAAAGTGGCACAATTACATTTAACTGAAAGAAATAAGAAATATGGATAGTCTAGAACTATCTGGAATCACTTTATATCATTTTATGAAAAAGAACCAGGTTTTGTGACAATTAAGGCAACCAGGAAGATGGTTTTCAGTTGCTGGCCTGCTTGTTTATATTGAAGTTGACACCAGAGAATGCAATATTTTAAGGTTATTCAAAATGTAAAAAGCATAGACAGAAACACAGAATGAAGTCATCAGCAGTAATGAAAGCTTATTGGACTAGGAGCATGTTAACATTTACAAATGCAAATGAAATAATGTCGAAAGTAAATGAAGCCCCCATGTATGCTTCTTCTGAAGATTAGGTTAGCATTTTTAAAACGGGAAAAATAAGGTCAATGGAAACAGAAGATGAATGGGAAAAGTAAGGAAAATTGAATGAAAATGGAGACTGCTTTCTGCACTGCTACTGGGACCTCAGGATTCAAAAGACTAATATTTCCATATGAGATGAAATGAATGGAAAGGAAGGAAGGAAGGATATTTTTTCAAAGGTTCACAGGTTCATAGATAAATACTAGATGTCATAAATTTTCAATTTTGTGCATGAATTAACCTATCCTATTTGGTAAGAGATTGGCCTTACCCATCGCATGGTCAATAATTGCATATTATACATAATGACAATAACTGGGATCATACCATAAATAATTTGATAGGACTCATGCATGTACTAAAGCATTCATATGCTACCTCTGTCTATTAGTAGTACATTAGCAGTTTCTTGCATCACAGCTGCTATATTGATGTTTAAAACAAAGAACATTTCCATTTAGAGATGGATACAGTAAGCAATGGCTTATATTTGGTTAACATTTGCTGGACTGCATATCTAAGTCATTACGGTATTATCTATTGTATTTAACACATTTCAAATATTGAATATATTTATTTATTAGAGCTGAGATTACCAAAATGTTTGTAATAGACGTAAGTAGAGGTGCAGAGTTGTATACATATATGATATAACTATCTATGGCAAAGGTTTAAATAAACCTTCTATATGTGTGTAAAATAATGAAGACAAAACCTTAAGGTATATCGCTATTATCTGTTTAAGAGATATGCTACAGATATTTAATTTCCTCCCTCCTACATGCTGGTATGGTAAACATAATATTAAATTGATTTGAGCAGATGATGGTTAGAAACAATTTATTTCAATATCTGATGATATATTGGTTGGTTAATAAGCTATTTGGGTAAAATAATTCTTAAGCTGTGCATTTGAGGTATGACAGAAATGGACCTTTGGCTAATAGATGATAGCTAGACACAATGATCATTATGATCTAAAGAAGGTTTAATAGAAGGGTGGTTAGAATACAAGACAATTTCTATTTGATGAGGTACAGAATGGACAAGGAGCTATTTGTTTTTGTAAGTTTTGTTAAACTGTGCACTTGAAGGATGTTAGAATTGTACCCTATAGCTAATGTATTGTAAGGGCACAATAACTTTATTTTATACAACTAGGACTCATAGGAATATTTTTATCAAAAATGAGAGGGGCAATGAATCTGTGTTTGCAAATGCACAAGTTGATAACATGCATATACATTGGGGGATGGGAACACTGAAAAGAATAATAATGCGTCTTCCAGTTTCACAAAAGATTGTTCAGTGCATTATGAGGGAGCGATATAAAGATCAACATAGTGCAACACAGCAGCCTAAAGGCACCAGCGTGTAACACTGAATATCACACCATGCAGATGTGGCAATCTGAGGAATGGTTAATAGAAAGTAATCATGTGCTTTGGCTTGAAGTAGTACACAAATATTGGGAATAGTGTGGCAGAGTGATTCAAAAATTTGATCTAGACTGAACTTGGATGATTTATAGTGCACACCCAGGAGGAGAGTCAATTTGACTATTTGTTGGGCCAGTGCAGCAGCTTAAACATAGTCAATAAATTGGTGCAAAAAACAAATTAAAATTAAAAATTCAACCAAACTTACAACCATACACACCAAAAGCCTAAGGAAATACTTGGAGTCAGTGTTAGCCCTGCTCTGCTTACCCTCGCTGCACTCGGGCTTGCTCCGCTCCCCATTTTGTCTAGGCTTAAAATGGCTTGCAAGGGCAGTTAGCCTAGTACTAATCTATGAACCTATGAACCTATGAACCTCCCTGCCCCCAATTCCCACCCCCCACTAGTGCTATATTTAAACTAAATTTAGCCACTCCCCTCGTGCTAAATACCAATCAGCGCCTCATACATCACTGAACAGCCCTCCCCCCTTAACCCATTTTCTTTTCTTCCATTCTTCCACACCCTGTTAGCACACTCACCCATCAAAATTGGCCCACCCCCCCATAACAAAATGCAAACAAGTAAAAAAATACTAATTACCTTGCTGTCTATACTATTTCTATTTTACCATCTTACTGCCTATGAACAAAAACATGACCATGGTATTCACTACCCAAATGGTCAAACAGCCACCCATGACTTAACACATAACACCAAAAACTTTACCATCCCCAGCACACTGAATCTACCACCCTCAACAAAATATCACCCCTGTAAAGCCACAAAACATAATCCTAAAGACAAAGACTATATAAAACTTATAAACAAACTCCTAAATCTTAGAGTATCCTGTCACTATAAATTTGTAGCACAAGGGCACATCCATCCCAACCCTGGCCCACACACACCCAATAACCTTCACTCCTCTACCATAACCCCCACAGTCAAGTTACCCCTTTCTACTCCCACTTGTCCCCTCCTAGCCTTTCACCTAAATATTAGAAGTATTAACAATAAGATTCCCAACCTACACGCCCTCCTAGCAACCCACTCCCCAGACATTGTGTCTTACGGAAACCTGGCTAAAACCTAGTTCTACTGATAATGAGATACTACCTCCAGGATATAATATTCACTGATTAGATCATACTAACCTAGTACTACTGATAATGAGATACTACCTCCAGGATATATTATTCACCGGTTAGACCATACTAACCTAGTACTACTGATAATGAGATACTACCTCCAGACTATAATATTCACCAGTTAGACTGTACTAACCTAGTACTACTGATAATGAGATACTACCTCCAGACTATAATATTCACCGGTTAGACTGTACTAACCTAGTACTACTGATAATGAGATACTACCTCCAGACTATAATATTCACCAGTTAGACTGTACTAACCTAGTACTTCTGATAATGAGATACTACCTCCAGGATATAATATTCACCGGTTAGACCATACTAACCTAGTACTACTGATAATGAGATACTATCTCCAGGATATAATTTTCACTGGTTAGACCATACTAACCTAGCACTACTGATAATGAGATACTACCTCCAGGATATAATATTCACCAGTTAGACCATACTAACCTAGTACTACTGATAATGAGATACTACCTCCAGACTATAATATTCACCAGTTAGACCATACTAACCTAGTACTACTGATAATGAGATACTACCTCCATGATATAATATTCAGTGGTTAGACCATACTAACCTAGTACTACTGATAATGAGATACTACCTCCAGGATATAATATTCACCGGTTAGACCATACTAACCTAGTACTACTGATAATGAGATACTACCTCCAGGATATAATATTCACCGGTTAGACCGTACTAACCTAGTACTACTGATAATGAGATACTACCTCCAGGATATAATGTTCACCGGTTAGTCCATACTAACCTAGTACTACTGATAATGAGATATTACCTCCAAGATATAATATTCACTGGTTAGACCATACTAACCTAGTACTACTGATAATGAGATACTACCTCCAGGCTATAATATTCACTGGTTAGACCGTACTAACCTAGTACTACTGATAATGAGATACTACCTCCAGGATATAATATTCACTGGTTAGCCCATACTAACCTAGTACTACTGATAATGAGATACTACCTCCAGGATATAATATTCACCGGTTAGACCATACTAACCTAGTACTACTGATAATGAGATACTACCTCCAGGCTATAATATTCACCGGTTAGACCATACTAACCTAGTACTACTGATAATGAGATACTACCTCCAGGCTATAATATTCACTGGTTAGACCATACTAACCTAGTACTACTGATAATGAGATACTACCTCCAGGATATAATATTCACCGATTAGACCATACTAACCTAGTACTACTGATAATGAGATACTACCTCCAGGATATAATATTCACCGGTTATACTGTACTAACCTAGTACTACTGATAATGAGGTAATACCTCCAGGATATAATATTCACCAGTTAGACCGTACTAACCTAGTACTACTGATAATGAGATACTACCTCCAGGATATAATATTCACCGGTTAGACCATACTAACCTAGTACTACTGATAATGAGATACTACCTCCAGGATATAATATTCACTGGTTAGACCATACTAACCTAGTACTACTGATAATGAGATACTACCTCCAGGCTATAATATTCACCGGTTAGACCATACTAACCTAGTACTACTGATAATGAGATACTACCTCCAGGATATAATATTCACTGGTTAGACCATACTAACCTAGTACTACTGATAATGAGATACTACCTCCAGGCTATAATATTCACTGGTTAGACCATACTAACCTAGTACTACTGATAATGAGATACTACCTCCAGGATATCATTTTCACCAGTTAGACCGTACTACAAGGAATGGAGGTGGGATAGCAGTCCTTTACAAAAATACTCTGTTAATAGAGACACCATTCAACCACCCCAAATTCAAAAATGCTGAACTCCTCATAACCAAACTACAGATTAACCAGAACAAATGCTTGAACATCGTCTGTGCTTACATTCCACCAGGCAGCAACTTAAATACCCTAGAGGATATCCTATACTGGTTATCCACTACCTATCCCCAAGAAACCATAGTTCTTGGTGACTTCAATACCGACTGGTACGCCTGCTCCTCCAAACCCCCCCCCCACTCCTATAAACGTATCTGGGTTTAAACAGATCATAACCTCTCCCACTAGGATAAACAAACCAAACAGCAGGGAAAGTATCCTAGACTGGATCCTAGTTAATAACCAACCCTAACTGTACACAGCTGGCACTCTCCCTGATGACCTTAGTGACCATTTACTAACCTATATCATAAAACATAAGGCAGGAAACCCTCACCAGACCAAATGTAAAGCACTCAGAAACAGGAAAAACTTTGACACTGCTATATTCCTAAATGAACTAAAAGTAGTTGACTGGTCAAAACATTAAAAATCTACCATTAGAAGAGGCTATAACTCACTTTAACACTAAATTCCTAAGTATCCTTGATTCCTATGCTCAAGCACATACAATAAAATCTAGATCAAAAACAGCACCATGGCCCACAAAAGATACCAAAGCTAAAATCAAAACTAGAAAAAGAGCCTGGGCCAGCTGGAGAACAACTAAAGCCCCACTTGACCATCTAAAATATCGTCAACTCAGGAATGATACAAAAAAATCTATTTTACAAGATAAAAAAAAGCTTTTACTAAAATCTCCTACAAAAACACCAAAACAACCCTCAAAAGTTCTGGGCAGGCTTAAATCAACTACTTCATCCAGGTCATTCTACCACCCCAACTCCGGCTAACCACACCCATAGTTCCCCAGAGACCATAGCTGGCACTTATAATAACTTTTTCACTGAAACAATCCAATCCCTAGCAAATCAACTAATCTCCACAAACTTAAATCACACCCCTAATCTATCCACTAATCACCCCCAATTTAGCTTCCAACTGATATCCACTTCTTCTTCTCTTTTGGCTGTTCCCGTTAGGGGTTGCCAAAGCAGATCATCTGTTTCCATTTCTTCCTATCCTCTGCATCTTGCTCTGTCACACCAACCACCTGCATGTCTTCTCTCACCACATCCATAAACCTTATCTTAAGTCTTCCTCTTTTCCTCTTACCTGGCAGCTCCATCTTTAGCATCCTTTTCCCAATATACCTAACTTCCCTCCTCAGCACATGTCCAAACCAACTCAATCTCACCTCTCTAACTTTGTCTCCAAACTGTCCAAACTGAGCTGACCCTCTAATATGATGATTCCTAATCCTGTCCATCCTTGTCACACCCAGTGCAAATCTTAACATGTTTAACTCCGCCACTTCCAGCTCTGACTCCTGCCTTTTTGTCAATGCCACCATCTTCAACCCATACAACATAGCTGGTCTCACTACCCTCTTGTAGACCTTCCGTTTCACTCTTACTGGTACCCGTCTGTCACAAATCACTCCTGACACTCTTCTCCACCCATTCCATCCTGCCTGTATTCTCTTCTTCACCTCTCTTCCACACTCACCATTACTCTGAACTGTTGATCCCAAGTACTTAAACTCATCCACCTTCGCCAACTCTACTCCCTGCATCCTCACCATTCCTCTATCCTCTCTCTCATTCACACACACACATATTCTGTCTTAGTCCTGCTGACCTTCATTCCTCTCCTCTCTAGAGCATATCTCCGTCTCTCCAGGGTCTCCTCAACCTGGTCCCTATTCTCGCTACAAATCACAATGTCATCTGCAGACATCATAGTCCATGGTGCCTCCTGTCTGATCTTGTCTGTCAACCTGTCCATCACCATTGCAAATAAGAAAGGGCTCAGACCTGATCCTTGATGTAATCCCACCTCCACCTTAAACGCATCTGTCACTCCCACTGCAGACTTCACCACTGTCACACTACCCTTGTACATATCCTGTATCACTCTTACATACTTCTCTGCCACTCCTGACTTCCTCATACAATGCCACAACTCCTCTCTAGGCACCCTGTCATATGCTTTTTCCAAGTCCACAAAGACACAATGCAACTCATTCTGACCTTCTCTGTATTTCTCCATCAACACTCTCAGAGCAAACATCACATCTGTAGTGGTCCTTCTTGGCATGAAACCATACTGCTGATTACTAATCATCACCTCCCTTCTTAACCTCGCTTCCACTACTCTTTCCCATAACTTCAAGCTGTGACTAATCAGTTTTATCCCTCTGTAGTTACTACAGCTTCTGCACATCACCCTTATTCTTAAAAATCGGTACCAAAACACTTTTTCTCCACTACTCAGGCATCCTCTGACTTTCCAAGATTTTATTAAACAATCTGGTTAAAAACTCCACTGCCATTTCTCCTAAGCACCTCCATGCTTCCACTGGTATGTCATCTGGACCAACAGCCTTTTCATTCTTCATCCTCTTCATAGCTGTCCTTACTTCCTTCTTGCTAATCTGTTTAATTTCCTGATTCACTGTCCCCACATCATCCAGCCTTCTCTCTCTCCATTCTCTTCATTCATCAGCCACTCAAAGTATTTTTTCCATCTGCTCAACACACTCTCCTCGCTTGTGAGTACATTTCCCTCACTATCCTTTACTACCCCTATCTGCTGCACATCTTTCCCAGCTCGGTCCCTCTGTCCAGCCAATCGGTACAGGTCCTTTTCTCCCTTCTTAGTGTCCAACCTTTCATACAACTCTTCATACGCCTTATCCTTAACCTTTGCCATCTCTCTCTTTGTCATGCTCCTCATCTCCTTATACTCTTGTCTACTTTCTTCATCTCTCTGACAATCCCACTTCTTCTTCACCAGCCTCTTCCTCTGTATACTCTCCTGTACTTCCTCATTCCACCACCAGGTCTCCTTGTCCTCCTTCCTCTGTCCAAATGTCACACCAAGCACCTTTCTAGCTGTCTCCCTTACTATCTCTGCTGTAGTTACCCAGCTATTTGGTAACTCTTCACTGCCCCTCAGTGGCTGTTTTAACTCTTCCCTGAACTCCACCTCACAATCACCCTTTTTCAACTTCCACCATTTGATGCTTGGCACTGGTCTCACACTTGTCCTCCTCTTCTTGATCACCAACGTCATCCTAGAGACCACCATTCTATGCTGCCTAACTACACTTTCCCTTGTCACCACTTTACAGTCTCCAATCTCCTTCAGTCTGGTCCTCCTGCATAGGATATAATCCACCTGTGTGCATCTTCCTCCACTCTTGTACATCACTCTATACTCCTCCCTCTTCCTAAAATACGTATTCATCACAGCCATGTCCATCCTTTTCACAAAATCCACTACCATCTGACCTTCTGCATTCCTCTCCTTAACACCATACCTGCCCATCACTTCCTCATCCCCTCTGTTCCCTTCACCAACATGCCCATTGAAATCCGCTCCATTCACCATTCTCTCACTCTTGGGTGCACTCACCACCACTCACTCCAAAATTTTTCTTTCTCATCCATTGCACAACCAACTTGCGGAGCATATGCACTAACAACATTTATAAAAAAATTAAAACCTACCACCCTCACTGCTGACCTCCTCCCTGCAGACTACCTACAAATAGCTGCAGATGCCATTGCATATCCCATATCTATCCTTATCAACAGAACCTTATCTGAAAGCACTATCCCCTCCCTCTGGAAAATATCCCACGTCATCCCACTCCATAAAGGTGGTAGCTCAATAGACATGTCCAACTATAGACCCATTGCCATTCTTTCCCCACTAGCCAAAATAATGGAGAAATGTGTTTACAAGCAACTAATCCATTACCTTACACAGAATAACTTACTATCCAACTCCCAGCATGGTTTCAGGTCATACCACAGCACCACCTCAGCCCTCCTTTCCTTTTCTAATGCCATAAACCAAAACAGGAATGGTAATATCTATACAGAAAGAATACAGAGTCCCTGTAATCACAACTACGCAGGTAAAAGCTGCACTCTCTAAAGCCAAAAATACAGCATCCATGGGATGGGACAACATCCCAGGCTGCATTTTACACGAACTTTAGATCGAACTGGCTCCCCACCTAAGCACCATGTTTAATCATAGCCTCACATCAGGCTTTGTGCCCACTGAGTGATCCCACTCCACAAAGGGGGAGCCACCACTGATCCTGGGAGCTATCACCCTATTAGCCTGACAATCCTGGTCTGCAAGGGCATGGAAAGTATCATCATGGAACTCATAAACAAAGACATCGTCAACCTCCAAACTGTAGATCCTACCCAGTTCGGGTTTGTGAAAGGCAGATCATGCCTCCTGAACCTGATCGACTTCTTTGAGGCAGTCACCAAAGCTGTAGATGAGGGTAAGGTGGTTCACACATCCTATCTTGACCTTGCCAAGGCGTTCGACACCATCCACCATTCTAGAATTATAGCTAATCTCACTAAACTAGGCATAAATTCCTATGTCACAAGATGGGTTGCCAACTGGCTCACTGACAGAACCCTCACTGTAAAAGTTGCACACTCCAAATCTGACCTCAAACCAGTGATAAGTGGAGTACCACAGGGTTCAGTTCTGGGACCTCTCCTGTTATGTATCTACTTCTCTGAAGTACAAGCTAACACAGAAGGTCTCTGGCTAATGAAGTTCGCAGATGACTGCAAACTAGGAGCCATAGTCGAGTCCCCAAATGATGTGGAAATCCTGCAGAAGGGCCTGGCTGAGACAGATGCCTGGTGTCAAAGCCATGGCCTCAAGCTCAATGCCAAAAAGTGTATTGTCATCCCCTTTGGTAAAAACTCTGTACCCATGAACCACTACATAGACAGCAGTCTACTTAACACCAAATGTGTGATAAGAGACCTTGGGACCCAGGTGGACAGTAGTCTCTCCTTTGATAGTCACATCGCCACAGTAGTCAGGAAGTCCTTCTACGTGGCACACCTCATCATAAAAGGGTTCTCATCCAGGAAAAAAGAGGTCATTGTTCCCCTCTACTCGATACTCATTAGACTCATTATAGAGTACAACGCCCCTTTTGGAATGTACCTCACAAAACATCTGCAGCAGCTGGAAAGGCCACAGAAGTACCTCACAAAGAGGATTACTGGCCTCACACAGATGCCCTACATTGACCATCTCAAAAACTCCAGCTTTACTCCATAGCATATCGCCTACTCTGAGGTGATCTCTGCCTAACATATAAAGCTATGTCAAACCCAGACCTGTTGGACATGCTACACATAAAGAAATCCCAATCCCTCCGAGCTACACGCTCTAGGGACCTAAACCTTGTCACCACAATAAACAGGACATACTGGAGGGATAGATTCCTGTCCCAGAGACTTCCCATACTCTGGAACAGACTACCCATCTATGTCAAGCAAAGTTCTTCATTAGCACTCTTCAAGAAAAATCTTGATGAGTGGATGGGAAATAGGAAATACACCCCGGGGATCACTTCTGTGTCTCTGCTCGACAGTGGAACATGAAAATAACTTTATTTGCTGGCGTATGCCAGGCAACCTTGTTGGCTAGGCTTACGTAGGCCCTCAGGCTGATAGCCTAGTATCTACCTATGAACCTATGAACTTATAAACAATAGGCTTATCCTCCACCCTCTTTCTTGACCTATCAAAAGCCTTTGACATGGTCAACCATAAACTTTTCATTATTTCTCTAAAATCTATTTCCCTCAATAAGCAGGCAATCCAGTGGTTCCAGTCCTACCTGACTGGTAGAAAACAGGCGGTACTATGGCAGGCAAACTCTCGAGCCAGCTACTTCTCACACTTGGTGTCCATCAAGGCTCCATACTAGGTCCAGTACTCTTCTCTAGTTTTACCAACAACCTTCACACTGCTATCCCTAAAGCTACCTGTATTCGATATGCAGGTGATTCCACTCTGATCTGCTGAGCCACCTCCCCAACCGGACTGCAAATCCTAACCCAAAATATACTTAACACTATTGAGAACTGGCTCACCATCCAACGCCTACTGCTGACCCCCAATAAAACTAAACTTCTACTCTTCACCCCCACTAGTAGATCTGCCACACTTTCATTCTCTGTCATGTCTAACAAAGGTGCCACTAGCTCCCCATACCAACACACCAAACTTCTAGGAGTTATCATAGACAATAATCTCAGATTTTACCTACAGGTCAACAAAACCATATAGACCATCAATAAAAAGCTTGGATCACTGTATAGAAACAAGACATTTTTAACCCCACTGGCTAAGGCTGCAATTGCCCGGTCGCACCTACTCTCTACTCTTTTATATGCCTCGCCTGTACTCTCAGACCTCAACAAATCTGAACTAGGGTCTATATCACTTCGATGAAATGGCAGACATTCGAACACCATATGTTCGAACTTCTAACCTCGAAGTGCAAAACCATCGAAGGCTTAGAACAGCGATTTTTTTTCCCAGGGAAAAAAAATCGCTGTTCCAAGAAACACACACACACAACACAAGCACATCAAAAAAACAGCAATCCACACACATACACTTAAAATCCTACATCTAACCCTACACTACATTGTACATACACTACTATCTATCCAATTACCTTAACCCAAACCCTAACCCTAAGGTCCATCACAATCGCACACTCACCTGATCTGCGCCCTAACCCCAACTCACCTATCCCGCCCTAACCCTAAAGTCTGTCACTGTCGCACACCCACCTCACCCGCGCCCTAACCCTAACTCACCTAACCCACGCCCTAACCCTAACGTCAGCACAATTGCACACTTACCTGAACCCAACCCATAACTTTCCACCACAGCTGAAAATAGCGAAGCCGCAGAAAAGGCAAACCAAATTCTTTCCCTGGGAAAGAATTTGGTGTTCCGTGGCTTCGCGATAATCAGTTTTTGAACTTCACAGTTCGAACATATGGTGATCGAACTGCTGAAGTTTCGACAAACTGATAGGAACCCTCTGAACTAGGTAAGCTGTCCCAAAGCTACAACCATATTGCCAGATTCGCCACTGGCTCCATCTATAGAACCCACCACTGCCAGAACCTGAAAAAACTAAAGTGGCCAGAACTGCCCAGCTTAATTCAATTCGATCAGCACACAAAATTCTGTACCACCCTGAGGATACACCCTCACTTATAAATATTATTAAGCCATATAGCAACCTGAGATCCCTACGGTCAGCTAACAAACAATTGGTCCAAACCCACAAAGCTAATAACTCTGCTGGTGAATCCCTGTTTGCCAACTTTGTTGGCAAAACCTGGAATTCATTGCCAAACTATATAACTTTACAATCATCCAAAAGTCTCTTCAAAAAAAAAAAAAAAACAAACAGTATCTCAAAGTGAACTGGCATTGCCCATGTACGAACCTTGATTAAGTTATAAACTGAAAGCATAATCTGTAAATATCATAACATGCAACTACGTTACCAAGCTGTATATCCAATCTGATGTCTCTTGCTTTTAATTGTGTCTATCCATGAGAATTGTGAGTCCCTATTAGGGAACACTACTAAGCCGTTGTACATAATCACTTTGTTTTATATTTTCTAATGTTATCCAACTTTTCGTGTAGTCTATGTAAGTTTGTCTATTTGGAGCTTTTCTCTCCAGGCCTCCACTGAAAATGGACATGTATCCAGTCGGACTATCCCGGTAAACAAATGTAGAATAAATAAATATGGACTATGATTCTAGAACATTCTGACAGTTTGTAAGCATGCTTGTGTAATGTAAATTGGACATTACTAAAATATGATAGATATTTAAAGCTGTTCCCAGAATGTGGTTTTAAGGGTTTGGAGAGAGACTTGTAATTTATTAAGTATATTATATACTTTAATTTATTTATTTATTCATTCATGAATTCCTTTTGTTTGCCAGGATAGTCTGACTGGACAGAAACCCTTTTCAGTGCAGTCCTGGGGTGAAAGGCTTCACAGAAAATTTCATAGACATCACTAAGCTGATCATCATCTTTGCATAATAATAAATAAACTATATAGTAATTTAATTATAAATGAAATACATTGTTTAATAAGAAATCCAAGAGGAAGGAAGGTTTATTTCCTGAAAAATGCCTTTGGTAATTACCATAGACTGATCAACAGCAGAAGCAGCCACGGCAAGGTTTTGGCAGTTTAGATAAATACAAACGCTTAGGTAAAATAATGGCAGTAAATGAGCACGAAAAACAACAACAATATATGTACAATATTTACATTAATTTGGCAGAATGTCATGATTTACTTTTATAACCGTGGGAAGACAGAAAAGAAATAAAAAGGAATTGTGCAAATGAAGTAGAATATATTTAATAGAAATAGGACAGAAAGGAATAAAATGGAAAGATGTTAAAACTAAGAGCTGATGTGGAAGAAAGAGGAGGGAGAGAGGAAAAACATCTGATTATGTGGAGGTGAGTAAGTACAAGTAAAGTAAAGGAGTGAAGATGAGTCAGAAGTAAAGGACGGAGTTTGAGGGAAAGATGCTGACACCAAGTATGAGAGCAGACATGGAGGAAACAGGAGAGTAAAAGAAAAAAGCTGATTATGTGAAGCCGAGAAGGTGGATTGGAAATAATGTCACACGTTGTGAATGAGATAGAACTGGAGGTGTGAAGGTAAAATTAAATAAAGGAGATGGATTGGAAGGAGGCTTTGTGGGTGATTCGTTAGGGAGAAGAGGTAGACTGAACGTAATTAAAATTACTTGATAATTAACAATGGCTAAGAAATTGCAAGTAAATCTTAGACTAAAGATGGCTAGAACAACGAAACTTTCCTGAAAGATGAGAAGTAAAAAAGAGATTGGTAGAGGATAGATGGTTTGTTTTCTCAATATCATGCTGCCTGGATAGCAAGTCAGGCACATATGATGTATGCTGATTAAAGGTGTTACATGAGGCAGGTGTGGCACAGCAAAACTGCCATAATTATTCAAGAGTATGAGTTGATTAACATAAAGCTCTAGTTAGCAAGAAATCTATTGGGTAGGAATCCAGCAAGATTATAATTTTATTTATTTAACATTTGTTTACTGTGAAGTAAGCAGAGTCCTGGGGGGAGAAATGCTCCAGACACATGTCTTTGGAATGTAAGAGGAAAGCAGAGCACCTGGAGGAAATCCACAGAAATGCAGGAAAGGCATGCAGATTCTGCACAGAAGGCACCCCTGCTCAGATTCAAACTGGACAACCTCATGCTGTGAGGTGACAACACTAACCACTGCACCACTTGAATTAAACAGACTATGGTTCACCAGAATCAATGAAGCCAAACTGAATTAAGGATTCTGTTTAATGAGGTTGCAACCCCTTAGGATGTTATACATATAATTTGATATAATGCTAAAAGAAAGACAAGATAAAAGCAATATGTTAGTAAATTTTTGTCTAATGTTTATGAGTGCAAAATAACATGTTCTTATGATTACAACATTAGATATGGTATGAAGGAAATCCAAATTGTAAGTACACCATATTGTCAAGGCTTGTGATACATGGGACGCTCAAAGACTGTAAGAACAAAACATGATTCTTTATAAAAGATCATGTTTTTAATTGTGTAATAGATATGTATCCTACTATGATGCATTGTATAAATGATTTTTAATGATAAGTGAGAGAATAAATATTTTTGTTTAAGAAAACAACTGAGGATTACAGTTAGTAATTTCAGACATTTGAGTTTCATATTTTTTATTGCCGAGAAAATGCACATTGATGCAAAACCTACTAATCTATTAACTTTTTAAATGACTAAAATCTATATTTAAAAATGTCCCCTGATTTTGATTTGTTGTCCATCAATTATTATAGATTTAACCAGAAGTCTTAGGCAAAGAAGTGGATTGGTAAGCCGCTGTCTGCATGTCACTGCTAAGTGCTTTCCTGGCTTTCATGCCCAGTTCACTATGTGCCTACAGCTTCTACTTTCTTTTTTTCTTGGTAGTCCATATATCAGATAAAGGTCCATGCACTAAAGGAATTATGATCATATCTTTGATCCTATTTATTAATCTATTTATTGTCTTTTGTTTACGAGGAAAGTCAGACTGGGCACAAGTCCCATTTTCAGCTTTGGCCTTGGACTAACAGCTCCACATAAAATACATGTTTACAATGAATAACAACAACAAATAAACATTTTAAGTATTTTAAGCATGCTCCTAACATTTTATTATGGGTTCTCAACATGGATGCCAAAGTCCACATCCCAGGCTTTGATCTTGAAGTGAATTTCTTAGTATTCGTGTCTCAAACACATAATAAGGTGGTTATGACCCAATCAAAATCCTACATAGATGCATGATATTATATTACAGTCCAAAAAATGGGTTTTATATTAAATACATTAGTCTTGCAAAACAAACATCTCATGCAGTCACAAACTGTGTGCAGTCTAGTTTCACACAAGGAGGTATACCTGGCTAAATATACCCCATCTTGAACATAGATAATGGTAATGCTTTCTGGCCAATAAAGTTCCAAACATTATTTAGTAAAAGTCAAAGAAAAGGGGCCATCTTGTAAGTAAAAAGTGTTCAATAACTTTGGAATAATGTGGACCTGTGTCAGGTCAGAAAGTAAGTTATTGAGATGATTTAAATTGTTATAAGCAAAATGGTAGTGTTGAAAATTCCTTGGCTCCCAAATTTCTTAACAGTGTGATATGTATAAAAAGTCCAAGAAGAAGGGTTAGTTTCTGAAAAATCTCTTCGTTAATTACATTAGCTTGATCAATAGCAGAATCAGGCATGATGAGTTATTATCAGTTTAGACAAGAAAGGCAAATTTATTATACCTAAGCAATAAAAATGCTGAAAATATGTATACTGCCTGGAAGATAATATGATCTCTCTCAAACCCTGCTTCTTCTAAATACTCAGTGGCACTGTTTGCAGGTTTTACAAGGAAAGGGTGAATATTATTTGGGGGGGGGGCAGTTTGGTATACTTTAATTATAACAATGGTAGGAAGTTAATATAATTTTGACACATTTCAAATGAAGAGCACCTGTTGGATAACAGCTATTATTATTTTTACCATATGTGGTAACCATGAACAATTTGACAAACAGGGCAATTGTGAAATATTTAAAATATAAAGTCTCCAACCATGATATTGTTAAATCACAACAAAAGCCAAAAACTTTTTATTGTTATAAAACTCCTTTTAAAACCCTTTAAAACAATTAACAGCGTTTTCCTCCAGTCATATGTGGACTTCCTCAGAACACTTTTTCAAAATTTCTGGCCATTCTTAACTTAGATGTGTTAACATCACTTCCTGAAAACAGTACCGAAAAACTAAATAAATAAAAAGTCCAACTACGGAGCTACCACAGTACATGTTTCTCTAGGCAGAACTTCTACAACTTGTGATGATTGTCAGTAACGGAAATAAAACTTCAATATAAAAATAACTCAGGTTTATTAATATATTAGAGGTAAGCGCTTTCACATGGGAGCTTCTTCAGACCTTGTGACAGCATTAAAACCACAGATAACATATATACAGCCAGATAACAACACAATTAAAGCTAATCAACTAATTAGATATTCTTAAAGAAATATTACTGACATACACCTATAAATTAAAAATCTGTGAACACTCTTAATTAATGAATACAAACAAGGACAATACAAATACTAAAAGATTAAGTGCAATATACAAACCATGCTTAAATGCACACATCTTATACTAAAGTCATGATAAAACATCAAATAAGGATCATTTATGCAGCCTCCTTCTTTTTAAGACAGGCTTAATGGATGCCCTCTCATTTAAACCCCTAACCCTATCGGCTTTCAAAGTAATAATCCAACAGGTTTCCCTGTATTCAGTGTATGTCCTCACATCACCTTCCCTTATACTCATTCCTATTGCCTCAATAACCCTAAATCTATA
This sequence comes from Protopterus annectens, assembly GCF_019279795.1. Lineage (NCBI taxonomy): Eukaryota > Metazoa > Chordata > Ceratodontiformes > Protopteridae > Protopterus > Protopterus annectens. The sequence goes on from NC_056735.1 coordinate 1,358,324,095, forward strand.
AGTATGATGTGGCCCTTGATCACTAACATGTTTAGAAAGTGCATTATTGGGGAGATTTTTCTTTATATTATACAGATGTTCCCTAATTCTGTCGCGTAATACTCTATTGTTTTTTTCCTACATAGAACGCCCCACAGGACTCACACTCTGCTAGGTAGACCACAAGTGGAGTCATGCAATTATGGATGCCTCTAAACAAAAAATTCCTACCTAAATCTGGATTAATTAATTAATTAATTAATTAATTAATTAATTCTAGACTTTGTTGCATATTTGGGAATCATACATATATCCCCCACTGTCTCTTTGTGAACTGCTTATCCAATCTCTTCCCAATCCTTTCTAACATCCTTTGATTGACTCTTACAGTTAACATGTTTTTTTTTATATGGACTACTAATTATCCTTTTGTAACAGCAGATTCTGTTCTAGTTTCAACTAAATACAGTGCTGGTCTTTCACTTAGGATCGTCCTTTCTTTCTCTTTGCCTCTACTCTGATATTAGTCCTGGATAGGGAAGGCAAGGTTTGTCTTTTGTAGAAGATATTGTATACTGAAGTAAATGAGTTGTAAGACCAGTTATATGCTCTATACAAGGTTTATTTTAGTATCCCAAGGTTGCTTTTCCATTGCTTAACTTTTTAACACCAAAGAAGAATTTGTTATGATTCAGACCCCTAGCATTTGTTAATAAAAGCCTAAATCCACCTCTCTGTTACTTCTAGTGAAAAAAAAAAAAAAAAAAAAAAAAAAAATATATATATATATATATATATATATATATATGTATATATATATACATATATATATATATATATATATATATATATATATATATATATATATATATATATATATACACACAAGTCCAAAAATCTTCCAGCACTATTTAGGAGACATAGGCAGCAAAGTGAATCAAAAAGACTTTATTGTGAACACAATCCCCTCCAGACCGGTTTCGCTCAACAGAGCGTCATCAGTGAGTGCCAGAATACGTGAATGCGTACCTTTATATAATACTAGGTTTCCCATTTAAAGGGAACTATACCCTTTAATTGTAATCACATACATATAGTAAATATTATACATTTTACAAAGTTCCCAAAGAAACTTGTCACTTTGCACAGAATCACATACATATAGTAAATTAACATTTATAATAATGTATTTTGTACTTATATATATTATATATAATACAAAGTGCCCTAAGTAATATAAAAGAAACCCTGTACTACACTCAACCTATAACTACAACATCCAAATGTATTCACCATCATAATGATGTAGCACCTATATATATGTGTGTGTGTGTATGCACACACACACACACACACACACACACACACACACACACACACACACACACACACACACACACACGCGTATATTTAATAGCAGCAGAAATGACACTCTGATTATCAACTTACTCATTCCTAAAACAGAAAAGGAGGCAATCTGGGGTTAGGCAGTATGATTTACTTCTATGACAGAGTGACTTTCAGAGCTGTGTCAGTTAGGAATTTAGATTTATATTACATTCATATCATATTCATATCACCATTATCTGTGGTTCTTTGAATAATCCCCTTTTCCAATTTTTGCACATGGGGTTGGGGTGTCACTTCAACAGTGACAATCATCTAGTCATCTCAAGCTAAGGTTTATACTGCTAGGTGGCTAGCCTGTTGTGGTACTTCATCCATACCACTAACTCATGCACACACTCGCACTTGATTAATCAATCACGTTAATCCGTCCTTCACATACTTGACCATTGCACCCAATAGACAAATTGCTTATCATTATTAGTTATCACGGTAAAACAGTAAAATTTACTCCGTAATCATATGGTCTCCGAAGACTGAATTTCCCTACATCGCAGTTTGGATTGGTAGGTATTCACCCATTCATAGATGCAACCTGTGATGTTGAATTGTCTGTAGTGCTACCCAAAAGCATTTGTTTCTTCAGTCTTCTTTTATCTGATTTCTTCTCCCACCCTTGTCATTTTTAAAGAACACCTTGCACACAAATGGTGCGTTTTAAATTATACATGGTTGCACTCCTGCGATCTTTCACTTCTTCTCTCTCTCTCTCTCTTTATATAGGTGAAACTAACCAGGCACTGTGTGTATATATTCTGGATGAGTATTTATGTGTTTTGTATTTGATAAAGAGTTTATCTCGAAAGCTTGCACATTAAACTACTTTTGACGGTTGAATCCTGAGATTTTGTTTTTGCTACATGGACTGGGTGATATCTGGGATCATTTGGCTATTTACCACCTGTTGTTTGTTGCTGTTTGAAAGTAATGAGGAAGCTCTTTATCCAGCTCCCAGATATTTTCATCATCTGTGGCAATGCCACTTTTGATGGCTCCCTGGTACTCGGAAAGCCCATAGACTCAGCAAGGCTGCAAGCCATCACATTCCAGTAACTGGGACAGGGCAAGGTAAAGGTCTGTCATGTTGTGGCATATTGTGGATTTTACCAGTTTGAGTTGTACTTTTCAGATGTAATGGGCTTACATCATGAGATGGACATCTAGGGTGCCACAAAGGAACTTCCTCCACCTTTAAGGTAACATGCCCTCATTTGTGATTGTGAGAAGATGTTTATGTGAGCTTGAGAAGAGATGTTCAGACCACTTCATAGGTTCATAGGTAAGTACTAGGCTATCAGGCCTTGGGCCTATACAAGCCCTGCCAAAAAGGTACCCTGGCTTTTGCCACCCAAGAAAATTATTTTCCTGTGCCACTGTCGAGCAGAGCCACATAAGTGATCTCCGGGGTGAATTTCCTATTTCCCATCCAATCATCAATATTTTTCTTGAAGAGTACTAATGAGGAGCTTTGTTTGATATAGATAGGTAGTCTGTTTCAGAGTATGGGAAGTCTCTCGGACAGGAATCTATCCCTCCGGCATGTTCTGTTTATTGTGGTGACAAGGTTTAGGTCTCTAGAGCGTGTAGCTCAGAGGGATTGGGACTTCTTTAAGTGGAGCAGGTCCAACAGTTCTGGGTTTGACATAGCTTTGTATGTTAGGCAGAGATCCCCTCTGAGTAGGCGATATGCAACGGAGTAAAGCTGGAGTTTATTGAGACGGTCTACATAGGGCATCTGTTTGAGGCCAGTAATCCTCTTTGTGAGGTATTTCTGTGGCCTTTTCAGTTGTTGTAGATGTCTTGTGAGGTACATACAAAAAGGGGCATTGTACTCTGTAATGGGTCTAATGAGTGATGAGTAGAGTGGAACAATGACCTCTTTTTTTCTGGATGAGAAACCTTTTGTGATGAGGTGTGCCATGTAGAAGGATTTCCTGACTACTGTGGCGATGTGATTATCAAAGCAGAGATTTCTGTCCACCTGTGTCCCACGGTCTCTTATCACACTTTCGGTGTTAAGTATACTACTGCCTAGGTTGTAGTTCATGGGTACTGAGTTTTTACCAAAGGGGATGACAATGCACTTTTTGACATTGAGATTGAGGCCATGGCTTTGACACCAGGCATCTGTCTCAGTGAGGCCCTTTGGTAGGATGTCCACATCGTTAGGAGTTTTGATTATGGCTCCTAGTTTGCAGTCATTTGCGAACTTTGTTAGTCAAAGACCTTCTGTGTTAGCCTGTACTTCAGAGAAGTAGATACCAAACAGGAGAGGACCCAGGACTGAACCCTGTGGTACTCCACTTGTCACTGGTCTGAAGTCAGATTTGGAGTCTGCTACTTTCACAGTGTGGGTTCTGTCAGTGAGCCAGTTGGCAACCCATTTTGTGACATAGGGATTTATACCTAGTTTAGTGAGTTTATCTATAATTCCAGAGTGAGGGATGGTGTCAAAAGCCTTGGCAAGATCTAGATAGGCTGTGTGAACCACCTTACCCTTGTCTACAGCTTAGGTGACTGCTTCAAAGAAGTCTATCAGGTTTAGGAGACATGATCTGCCTTTTACAAACCCAAACTGGGTGGTTCCAGTGTTTGGAGATTACCAATGTCTTTGTTTATAAGTTCCATGACGATACATTCCAAGGCCTTGCAGACCAGGCTCGTCAGGCTAATGGGAAGATAGTTCCTGTGGTCCGTGGTGGCTCCCCCCTTGTGGAGTCAGATAACCATCACTGTGCGCCATTCAGCGGGCACAGAGCCTGAGGTGAGGCTATGATTGAACATGGTACTTAGGTGAGGTGCCATTTCATTCTGTAGTTCATGTAAAATGCAGCCTAGGATGTTTTCTGGTCCCATGGATGCTGTGTTCTTGGCTTTGGAGAGTGTGTTTTCTACCTGTGCAGTCGTGATTATAGGAATTGTGCATTCTTCCAGTATAGAGATGGGCTCTTTACGGGGTGAGAGGGGGGTAAAGTTAGCACTGAACCTATCTGCCAGGATGTTGGCAATATCAGTTGGGTCTGTATATTTAGTGCCATTGTGCTGTAACTCAGAGCAGATCTGAATGTTGCCATTGAGATTCTTGACATAGCTATAGAATGCTTTGTGGTTGTCTCTAGAATCAGTGGCAATTTTGTTTTTGTAACTAGCTTTGGAGGATTTTATCAGGGATCACAGCTTCTTACTGAGGTTGACCAGGTAGCTCCTCCACTCATGGGAATTTACTCTCTTTTGCAACAGTTTCTTCCTTCTGTTGTACAGTTTGTTTATGGCAGGGGACCACCAGATTGGCTTCCTTTTTTTGAAGGATAGGGTCTTGGTTCTTTTTGGGATAGCACAATCCATGTACTCGTGTAAGTGCTTATAAAGTGCAATTGTGTAGGATTCAGTAGTCATAACTGTATTGTCCATCTGCATGGGTGTCCTGAAGTTCACCACTTCTGTCTTAAGAAGCATGAAGTTGGCTTTGGCGAAATTTTTTACCATGGTTTCCTTAATGGGGTGAGGGGCAGGATGTGGATATCTAGGGTAATTAGCTTATGGTCGGATCGGACCAATGAGTCGTTGACTTCAGGTGTGGAACACCGGTCACTCATGTTGGTAATGACTAGATCTAGGATATTTTTGCCCCTGGTGGGGGTGTGGATAAGTTGATCCAGGTCATTGGAGTTTATGAATTCCAGAAAGAGTTGAGCAAAGGAGTTGGCACATGAGTAACTTTCCCAGTTAATGGTGGGGTAGTTGAAATTGCCCATTATTAGGGTGTTTGGTTGAACCCTAATATTTTCCAGAACATCAAGAAAAGAGGAGTGGGAATCCTGGGGCATGGTGGGGGATCTGTAGCAATCTACAATTTGGATTGCAGTTTTGCCCAGAGTTAGTTGCACTTGGATAACCTCAGCTGCATTATGCTGAGCAACTAGCCTGGAGGTGTGGATATCCTTAATGAATATGGACAAACCTCCACCTTTGGTGTTCTGGTCCAGGTTACATGGCCGAAAAGTGTGGTATGAGTTATAGCCTGGTAGTGCAGGGGTGCTCTCTGGAGCCTTGAACCAGGTCTCAGTCACTGCACAGATATTGATGTTCTCCATTTTAAGGAGTGCCTCGAGTGAGTGCATTTTGAGATTTAGATTTTTAGCATTGAGTAGCATCACCCTCAGTTTTTGCTTGCCTGTTCCTGTTACAGTGGTGAATTTGTCATTTGAACCTTGCCTACAAAAGGCACTAAAGAGGCGGCAAGAACCTTAGCCAGTATCCATAATCCCTGGGGTGAAAGGTGCAGGCCATCTCTGGCAAAGCATCATGGTCTGTCGACCATGTCATCCCAGGCAGACAGATACTGGATCCCTTTAGAATGACACCAGAAGCTTAGCCAATTGTTGAAGTCAATCATTTTGTCCTTGTACTGCGGTATCATTCTGGGTGATGGCAGAATGCTGCTCAAGGCTAGGGTCATATCTGCCTGGGCTACAAGATTGGAAAGCTCTTTCATGTCTCTTTTCATGTAGTCCAGGGATGTACATCTCAGGTTGTTCACACCAACATGGACAATGACAGAGTCATATTTGTACTTGTTGTGGTGTGACCTAAGTGCGTGGGTTATGTGGCGGATCCTGGCACCTGACAGGCAGCTGACAGTAACCTTCTCCTTGTTTAGCCTGGTGAGTGGGACATCAGTGTGCCTGACTATAGAGTCACCTCTGACTAGTGTGTTGGGTACATTGTTTTGCCTTATTGGCTGTGGTTGAATGGCACACTGAGTCTGCTGGTTATGTGTCATTTGGATTGTGTTGGGGGTTGGAGGTTGCTTGCATTTCTGCTTTGGAGGTCTCTGTTGCTTGAGCAGATTATTATTGAGAGCCTCCACGAATGTTTTTGTGTTTCTATGTGTGTATTTTGGTGGTGTAGGTTTAGTGGGACTATGTGATGAGTGTGGTGTGGTGCAAGTGTTTACCTTCTCCTCTTGACTGCCAAGTTCAGTCTTGGTTAGAGAGAGCTTTACCTCTAGTTTGGCCAGATAAGTGCATCTCTCACAGGTTGTAGTGTTGGGTGGTCGGAGGAGAGGGTTGTCTGTGTACATGAGGCAATTTCTTCATTGCCCCAAGATGCCCAGATTCATCAGATAGACAGGAGAGAACACTGGGAGCTGACCCTTGGACATGCCTGAATAAAAAACTATTTTCCTCTAGATAAGTGAGGAAAGTGAGTACAAGAGCTGTTTCTTTCTAAGCAAGTGAGGAAAGTAAGTACCAAAACTGTTTTCTCTAGGTAATGAGGAAGGTTGAGTGCTGTAGTAATTAGTAGGTTATTTAGTGCTTACAACAAGTTCTGAACAAGTGCTGATCACAAATAAGCAAATTCAAGTGCTAAAATGAAGAATCTGTATCTGGATTAAACTAGTTACAGGAAAGGGGGGAAACAAGTGCAAATGCGGGCTTTTAAATCAAAGTTGAGAGAGATGGAAAAACTGTCCAAATGGCCAATAACTACAATGTCTGGGCCAGAACCACTCCTTATGTGGCAGATAGGTTACCTAGTGCTTACCACTCCCACTGATAAGCTAGAAGGCTTTCCTCTAACACAGAAAGCTTGGGGGGGGGGGGCTCAGAAGCTTACACACCTTCCTGGATTCAGCAAATCTGAATCTGGGCTACACTAGTTACAGGAAAGGTAGGAAACAGACTTAGATTTTTTTTTATACAGAAAAGTAGCTAAAACAGCAGTGAAAACAATTCAAATGCAGTGCATGCTAGCACACTTGAGTATGTAGCAATGTTAGACCAAACAGTTTAAAGAATGCAATTAAATTAAAAATGACTAAAAACAAGTGCAGAAGGAGTTTATTAGGTAGAATGAGGTAAAGAGATGGGACTGGGGGGAGTGTCCCAGATCAAATCTACAGTGGGGGCGGGCAACTGCAAAGGTCTCGAAATTTAAACAAGACAGGAATAGGGAGGGTGGATAGGGGAACACCAACACCTTCAGCAGAGATCTGAAAAACTATACAGTGAAGCAAAAATAACAGTGCACAACTCTGAAGTCAACCAGCAATGATATAAAATTAGTCAAGGAACAATTAACAGTACACATCTCTGAAGTGCCAGAAAAATATACTCAGCTCTGTATATCTCCAGATAGTTTGAAGAGCACTCTGTCGGGACACAGGAAGGCTCCAGCAATGATATGCAGGCTGTTACTAAGAAGGTCTAATTTTATGCAAATAATCCTTGAGATAGTCAAATAACACACAGGGTGTAAATCCAGTTATACCAACTTAAGACAAAGAGAAATGGGAGGTTGGGAAAAACACCTTCAGCAGAGATCTGAAAAACTATACAGTAAAGCAAAAATAATAGTGCACAACTCTGAAGTCAGCCAGCAATGATATAAAATTAGTCAAGCAACAATAAACAGTACACAACTCTGAAGTGGCAGAAAAATATACTTAGCTCTGTATATCTCCAGATAGTTTGAAGAGCACTCTGTCAGGACACAGGAAGGCTCCAGCACTTCTGGGGAATTTGTTTGGGTATACTCATGTCAGACCACTTCTGGAATTTGTTTGGGGTATACTCATGTCAGACCACTTCTGGGGCATTTGTTTGGAGTATACTCATGTCAGACCATTGACTGGGGAATTTGTTTGGGACATACTCATGTGAATCACAGGTAACATACTCTTAACTGGATTCACTTTTTCCAGATAGTAAGAAATTCCACTTGTAATATATGAGCCTGAAGTTCATAGATCCTTTGTGAGGCTCAGTTATTTCAGGTAAATCAGCCTTTGATAATTGCAGAAGTTCAAATAATATATTCCACTCTGATACGTTTGTGTAGGGTAGTTACCTGCAGTCAACCCTGTGCTTTTCCCATCACTGACACTGTTTCTTATTCTAATTAGTGCCTAAAGAGTTTTTAAATTTGTGCATTTTAAATATTTATTTTCTACCAATATGCTCTTGTTGATAGTATAAGAATGGCTTGTAACAATATTTAAGCCCTTTTTAAAGTCTGTTATAGAGAAGAAATTAAAATAGGCCATTGCAGAAATCAGCGTTTTCAGAACAAAATGACCCACATATCACCATATCATTATATCTGCAAAGACTAATGTTGAAGTAACACAGAATGGAATATCACAGAACACAAAATAAATCATGTCATCTAATGAAAGCAAGTGACAGTCAAACCTAAGCGCATGTGCTTATTAGTGCTGAGAGACAGAAGCGTCAGTGTGAATGATAAAAATGTTTCCCCCAGCAACATGCTGTGGGCAACAAATACATGGGAATACAAAAAGCAATAAAAAGTAAGTCAAAATAAAAGCTAATCCAGAAATAAAGCTGCATGGGAATAATTCGGCTTAAGGGCTGGATGGCTCCATACAATAACTACGTTCAGTATACAAATGACCACTCACAAATTATTGTATTTAATAAAAACTACAACCATTCAGATATTCTTTAGTGGGTCTGAACGTCGGAAACCTTATTGGCAAGGTTAAAGGCATTCCTCCTACAAGATATGCTGAATTGCCAGATGTACGTTTTCAACAACACTATATCTTTTTGGATCCTTTTTGGATGAATGTCTGGATACACTAAATATAGAGACAGACCACAATAATGGCTAAGAGTAATGTCTTAATGTTATCATTGTTATGTGACAGGGATATACGTGACACTTACTACATACAAGTTATATTCCTGTAAACCTCATCTTATTCTGCGACATTCTAATATACTGCAAGAATAAATATTGCCTTATAATTATGTACCTAATGGGGCTAACTGTGCTAAACTTTGGAAGAGAATGAGGACAGGACCTATGTGTTGCTGGGTAAAGACAGTTTTCCTGGTGTCACAACCACTAATCTAATGTAGCCCACTCCCCCTTAGTAAGTATTCTCGACAATCTAACCTCCCTTCTCCCTTCAATTATGCGCCAATATGCATTTCCTCCTTGTGTTGTTAGAGGTCCAACTTATCATATTCAGACATAATATTATATACATGCGTAAGTTATGGCCTACCTATATCAAGAACTTTGATACAGTAACAATTTCATACAACACCATTAAAATGATTGTATTTTGTTAAGAGGGAAAAGGCCAGTGTGCTTCTTGTAGGGGGGGATATTGGAGTATATCAAATAATACCCAATGACCTGTGAAAATTGCACAGTGACGTGTATGTTCAACATGGTACAGTTGTATAAGAGTAAGTTTATCTATCACAATTATTTTCTTTTTCCCCTTTTGTGTTGCCAGGTTGTGAATGTGTATATCCTTTTGTATATAGGTTCATGTTGGGTTTGTTTCTTAGTACTGGTCTTTTAAGGCTGTTCCCTCCCTTGTTAGACAAAAAATGCGCTGAGAATATTTGTTCTCTGCCTTTTATATAACATGCCTGTTGATCACTTGACAGAGGTTATGGAAGGTGCTTTTAGGCTTTGGGAGATGGCCTTTTATAAGGGAATGATCCAAACAGCATAGGTTACAGCAACAGTGATTTATCAAAACATCTGCTATTATGGAAAGTTTACTTACACAGATGTACTTTCTAAGCAGACCTGCCAGCAAGTTAGTTTGCTCAGGCCATGTCTTCTCCATTTTATGGCTCAAGTTCTGGGATTGTCCTCCCACCCAAAAGATCAGGCACCCTGAAATTTTTCCCATCATTAGATTTTACCTTCTTTCTGATCTGAAAGAGTGTCTTATCCAGTAATCCTGTTTACTTCTCTGTATATTTTATTTGTGATCTGTTATTTATGTGTATTTCTGTAGTCAGTCCTGGTTGCTGCTGTCTACGGTCTTGCTTCTGGGCTATGGCTAAATTGCATCCCTGTAGATTAGTCCACTCCCCCAGTAAACAAGCAGGTATTTTTTGTTAAAAAAGTGACACTATCTTCTTTATGTCTTCTGCCTCATGTGCAGTGAAGTTCCTTTTCTGGAAAGTCCTTTTTGTACTAACTGTCAAGACTGACAGGGGAATCATGAGTTATGTACCATAATGTGCAAAGAATCCCTTAAAGTCTTGCATGAAGAGAAGAAATCAGGACAAATCCATTCCTCATGCCCAGATTGGTCTTGGAGCTGGCCTTAAACCAGACCACTCAGTTGCTTTTTTCTATCCTAACCCTACACTGAGTAAAAGGGGCTGGATTTTACAGTCTCTGGATCTGCCTATGATGTCCATCTTAGTTACTGGCACCAGCAGAGCTAGTAGGCTCAGGCTGCAATACCAGCCAACAGAACTATGGCAGACCATTGTCCAGGCAAACCCTAATTGGCTAATTAATGCATTACATAGCCGCGGTGGTACAGCGGTAGCGTTGTTGCCTCACAGCAAGAGGTTCTCCTGTTCGATTCTCGGCTGGAGTGCCTTCTGTGTGGAGTCTGTATGTCCTCCCCGCGGTCAAGTGGCCTCCAAAAGACATGCATGAATGGGCATGCCTTCGCTGAAGGTTGGGCGTCGGGCTGGCAACTCGGCACCATAAAAATCGACTGCCAATCATTAGCGGACCGGAGTTCCGCTGTGGCGACCCCTAACCGGGAAAAGCCGAAAAGGCAAACAAACTATGGGCTAGATCAGACCTTATATCAGGGCAGCTGTAACTACTAAATCCTTCTGCAGAAATGTTTCTAGTCAGATCATTTTTAAATCAGCTGCTTGGAACACACTTCTCCACCTTCCCAGTGTTCTAAATGTTCGACATACAGTCCAGCACCACATCTAGTTTTAATTCTTCTGTCCTTTAATCCTGCTAGGCACCATTAACAGTGCATTTTAATATTTGGTTTTAAACTCTACTCTGCATTAGCAATTTAAGTGCAGCAGTAATCTCTATGGTGAACAGGGAACAGATGTGTGAGCACAGCCACCAGAATTCTGGGTGTTTATAGAAAATAATCATTCCTTCCACCCATCTTATCCCTCTGCTTTTGACTTTTTCCCATATGTTAGAGGCATGGCAAGGGTGTAGATTTCAATTCCTATATAGTTGTGGATATTTTAATATATTAATTGGAAAAAAGTTCTTTATTTCACTGGTGCAGGTCCTTTTTCAAGTAGTACTATAGATGTTAAATCTATTAATACTTTTGTTGAGGGACTGATACCTAGTATAATTTTTAGTACACCCTGTATGAGGGTCCAGTGCATTCCAGCACACTTATTGGTGGTTATTTGCTACTAAAAGAATAGACATTGTTGGGATATTCTTTTTACTGCTGAGCTTCCTGATGGTATTTTTGATGTAGGAAAAAGACCAGTTGTGCGTGTGGAACAGTCAATCCAGAGGAATTTGTATCCTTTTACTATTAATCACACATATTATTAATGTTACTGTTTTAGTGAATCCCTATATTATGGCATCTATTGTTATGGTATTTCTGTCACACAGCTGTACATTCATCTCACATTACCCGAACTGCCATATTGCCTTGTCATTCCTCCTGTACTTGTGCTTCCCATTTTCTTGATCCCCACTTTGATTGTGTAGCTCCCTTACATTATTTATAAACATTTGTAAACACACAATTGCTGGAAGAAAACAGTTTGTAGCCAATCCGTTAAAAAGGTTTAATCCATAGACAAAATCTCAAAGCAAATCCGTTAAGCATATAAGCGCTTTAATTTTAAAACTTTTAAAACTTCATCAGATACAATATGAAATTGTTGCCAAACCATTTAAATAAACTTCATTAGTCGTATGACTTTCCAAGATTCCATAAATGTAACGTGGTATAACCCTTACATAACAAGTCACTCTATGTACACACAAAATTGACTGCAAATTTACTATTAAAGTTAATACATACTTTGTTATGTTGTCTTAAAATGGTAGTAATGATAATAATAAATACTAAATTCATGTAAATGCCATAAATTACATTCTGATCATACATGTATATATACATTACTAAAGATATTTCTTTTAGTTAAAAATATGAATAGATTTTTTTCTATGACTACCTCATCTTTCCCAAGCATTTAATTTCAGAATAGGTGCTATACTGACATGGTCATTTAATCCTGGGTACCTATATGCTTCTAGATGTAGCTGCAATTTTAATTCATGCTGTTCTAAAATTACTGTCCAGGTACCCAGGATTAAATGACCATGTCATTATTAGGATTGCGGAGAGGCAATAACATGTTTTCTACTGGTGTTGCTTCCCCTGCTACATCCCTATATTGCACCAGACCTCTTAGCTTCTTTTTCACATTCCTTCAGGACATTTATGCTGTAACACATTATTATATCCTTCGGGACGTCAACTACCTCAGGGAATTACCACACTGATAATACATTACTAAAAGTTGACCAATTTGATTTGAGAGCTTATAGGGACACTCACCTAACTTTCAACCAGTATGTGTGTCCTTTGCTGTAAGACAGTCCATCTGTACTGCACAGCTAATAAACAAATGGACTGTGCCTACATCTAGGGATGTCATTGTCCCCCTTTACTCAGCCTCATTAGGCCAGTCATTGAATATAATGACCCTTTGCCATGTATCTGTCTAGACACATACAACAATTGGAATGCCCATAGAGAAACCTTACTAAAAAGATAAAAGGCCTAACCAACATGTCCTACATGGACTGATTCAAAGCCTTGTCACTATATTCGGTATGTTACAGTTTGCTAAGAGTCAGTAAAACTACAAAGCATCCCCTGACCAATTACTGATGTATTTACTGCATATCAGCAAGTCACATAGCATCAGAAAGACTCACCCTGGGATTCATTAATGCCTACACTAAGTGTACACCATTCCGAGTGATCAGACAACACAGCATAACTCACATCTTCTTTCTTTTAATATTAGTTTTTCTATTTATTTTCTCACAACTTTAAATATTGAGGAGATTCATAAAGGTTACCACAAAGTGTAGACTCCCATGAGTAGAGGTGCTCCCTGGTCAGCCTCAGTAAGAAGCTGCTATCCCTTATAAAATCCTTCAAAGCTAGTTACGAAAACAAAATTGCCACTGATTCTAAAGACAACCACAAAGCATTCTATAGCTATGTCAAGAATATAAATGGCAACATTCAGATCTGCTCTGAGTTAGAGCACAATGGCACTAAATATACATACCAAAATGATATTGCCAACATCCTGGCAGATAGGTTCAGTGCTAACTTTACCCCCCTCTCACCCCCTAAAGGGCCCATTTCTATACTGGAAGAATGCAAAGTTCCTGTAATCATGGCTGCACAGGTAAAAACCACACTCTCCAAAGCCACAACACAGCATCCATGGGACCAGACAACATCCTAGGCTGCGTTCTACATGAACTGCAGAATGAACTGGCACCCCACCTATGTACCATGTTCAATCACAGCCTCACCTCAGGCTTTGTGCCCACTGACTGGTGCACAGCGATGGTTATCCCACTCCACAAAGGAGGAGCCACCACGGACTCCGTGGACTACCGCCCCATTAGTCTGATGAGCTTGGTCTGCAAGGCCATGGAAAGTATCATCATGGAACTTATAAACAAAGACATTGGTAATCTCTAAACTCTGGACCCCACCCAGTTCGGTTTTGTAAAAGGCAGACCATGTCTCCTAAACCTGATAGGCTTCTTTGAAGCAGTCGCCAAAGCCGTAGACGAGGGTAAGGTGGTTCACACAACCCATCTAGATCTTGTCAAGGCTTTCGATACCATCCCCTACTCTGAAATTATAGATAAACTCACTAAACTAGGTATAAATCCCTATGTCACAAGATGGGTTGCCAACTGGCTCATTGATAGAACCCACACTGCGAAAGAAGCAGACTCCAAGTCCGACTTCAGACCAGTGACAAGTAGATTACCACAGGGTTCAGTCTTGGGCCCTATCCTGTTTGGTATCTACTTCTCTGAAGTACAGGCTAACACAGAAGGTCTTTGGCTAATGAAGTTCACAGATGACTGCAAACTAGGAGCCATAATCGAAACTCCTAACAATGTAGACATCCTACAAAAGGGTCTCACTGAGACAGATGCCTGGTGTCAAAGCCATGGCCTCAAGCTCAATGCCAAAAAGTAAATTGTCATCCCCTTTGGTAACAACTCTGTACCCATGAAGTACAACATAGGCGGTAGTATACTTAACACCAAAAGTGTGATAAGAGACCTTGGGACACAGGTGGACAGTAGTCTCTCCTTTGATAATCACATTGCCACAGTAGTCAGGAAATACTTCTACATGGCACACCTCATCACAAAAGGTTTCTCATCCAGAAAAAAGAGGTCATTGTTCCCCTCTACTCATCAATCATTATACCCATTATAGAGTACAATACCCCTTTTGGTATGTACCTCACAAGACATCTACAACAACTGGAAAGGCTGCAGAAATATCTCACAAAGAGGATTACTGGCCACAAACAGATGCCCTACGCAGACCATCTAAAAAAAACTCCAGCTTTACTCCATCGCATATCGCCTACTCAGAGACGATCTCTGCCTAACATACAAAGCTATGTCAAACCCAGAGCTGTTGGACATGCTCCACTTAAAGAATTCCCAATCCTTCCGAGCTACACACTCTAGGGACCTAAACCTTGTCATCACAATAAACAGAACATGCCGGAGGGATTGAGTCCTGTCACAGAGACTTCCCATACTCTGGAATACACTACCTATCTATATCAAAAAAGCTCCTCATTAGCACTCTTCAAGAAAAATCTTGATTGTTGGATGGGAAATAGGAAATTCACCCCGGGGATCACTTCTGTGGCTCTTCTCAACAGTGGCACAGGAACTTAATTTTCTTGGGTGGCAAAAGCCAGGGTACCTTTTTGGCTGGGCTTATATAGGCCCTAGGGCCGATAGCCTAGTACCTACCTATGAACCTATGAACCTATGAACTACATGTCTTTGTGAGTGACTAGAAAGCACAAAAATGTGGTAGGGATGTTCATGAATACAGATTGTGTACACTTTGTGTGCATTTAGTGTACAATTGGTGTAGGTATTATTGAATCCTGCCCTCTGTCTAGGGATCTAAACTTCTTATGAAACATCCAACGGAACAGGTTGTAGGGACAGGTATATCTTGCAAAGGATAGCGCAGCTGTGGAACAGATTTCTCATCCATATAAAACAAAGTTCACCCACATCTATATTCAAGTGCAACTTAGAACTATGAATGGAAGACAGAAAATTTACCCCAAGACTACCCCGTGTACTACTAATGGACAGAGGCAGCTCCTAAATGCTTTATCCTATGCATGAGTCTCCTCAAATGATCTATGGTATCAGCCCAGTTATTCTTATTAGGGGTGATATATAGCTATCGACCATGGGATGATTAAGGCCAATCTATAACCAAATGGGATAGGTTATTTTCAGCACAAAAAGAGAAACTGACTACTCTTACAATGGCCTGCAAAAGAAGAATGATAGCATTGCTTGCAGAAGACAATGCAAAGTCTTAATCAGTACTTTTTCTTAGTGCAGGATCAATCAGATGTAATTACTAGTGTGATGACATAAGGTATTGCCAGCTATGCCAGGGAAGTAGGGCAGAGGATGTGTAACATATGATATTATAGCTAGCTGGAGTTTTTGTAAAGAATTATATGTCATTTGTATATCAAACTGATTTGTACAGGTGTTTGTTTGTTGAAAAATGCATTTGCAAAGCTAATTGTGTTAAAATGTACCAACAGTGGGTTCTACTGGACAGAAAAGAAATACACCTGTATGTCAGATTGTATTGTAACTATTGAAATGAATATATTATAACAGGACACTGGAAGAGAATAGGTTACTCTCAGTCCAGCTAACTTTGAAAAATTTTGAAAAATAGTCTGAAATTAAATTACTGGTTTAGGCCATAAAGATTGTATCTTACACTTCTGATTACAGCCAGAGACAAAAGTCTGTGAAACCCAGGGCTAGGAGGCCTACTGTATTGTCCTTAGGGGTGAACTAATTGCTACCTTGGAAGGGTGGAAGTTTTTTAAATGGTTTTACAGCTTCCAGATGCTATAACATGTCTTACCAAAGCTCTATGTGTCTGTATGATGACACAGACATGCTAGAGTCTGGTTCAGCTTCTAGTAAAGGGGGTAGTGTGGGAACTAGAAGTCAGATGACCAGATGTGTGTGATGTCATTCTGTAAGCCAGCACTGAAATTATGCTTTAATACTAGATGAGACAGAAATCTCAGGATACTCTGTTTTGGAACTGACAAGACCATTCAGACACATCATCTTGCCTTGCTCTAGTAAGTGAACTAGGGGACAATAATTCTTTAGATAAGTTAGGAAAATATAGTGAGATTAGTTAAGCATTGTTTTTCTGTATGTGTGTGAACTTTTCATCTGTGTTATTTTTAATATTTCCTGTGATTAAAATGTTGGTGTTATTGTAAATAGATATATAGTATGATCATGTTATTTTATTACTTATTATTAAATATATTTAAACTTTTCATTGTGGATGGTCTTTTAGAGAATATTTTAACATTTGAGAGTACTTATATTTATTTGGTGACACTGTGGCTGCCCTTTAAAGCCTTGCTGCATTGGTCAAGCACTACCATTTGTATTAATGTTAATTTTGCTAAGTATAATTGGATACCCTGGTAAGAGCCTTAGAGTAGCTGGCTTTGCAGTGTGCTGGTGGCACTATCTACCTTATAGTCTGGGGAGAGGAGGCATAGCTGGTAAATCTGTGCCAGCCTTTCCCAGGTGTGTGTGTGTGTGTGTGTGTGTGTGTGTGTGTGTGTGTGTGTGTGTGTGTGTGAAAATCAAATCTCAAAGAGTGTGTGTGTGTGTGTGTGTGTGTGTGTGTGTGTGTGTGTGTGTGTGTGTGTGTGTGTGAAAATCAAATCTCAAAGAGTGTGTGTGTGTGTGTGTGTGTGTGTGTGTGTGTGTGTGTGTGTGTGTGTGTGTGTGTGTGTGTGTCAGCTACTTTCAGCAGGGACACAGAGCACTGGTTACACAGAGAGGGTGGTACAGGACTTTGATGGGAACACTCGGCTGAGGACTTACAACTGTGTCAGTGAGGAGTCTTATTTGCAGTCTGTAGAGAGAGAGAGACAGGGAAAACAAGTCAGAGAGTGTGTTCACTGTGTGCTCTTAAGGGAAATTGTGCTTGGTGCAGACAGCTGCATCCGGAAATACTGTGTGTATTTATCTTTGTTCCATGTGAACATCCCTCACCAGTGTCAGTGGTGAGAATTGAGGCTTCTTGATTACTGACCCATTGCAGGCAGGTCACAATTAGGTAGACAGCTTGGGTCTATTCATTAGATGAGTCTGTCCCATTTATATTTTTTCCATATTCTGTCAATGCTTACTTCAATGCACAGTCATGCTTTTCTCGTTATGCTTATGAAGCATATGGGAATTCTTAACTAATATGTTATCTCCATCTGTCAAGCTTTAGTTGGGACATATGTATGTTATTTTTTAAGTATTTATAGATGCTAGGTATATTCTTCTGGTCTATGTTTCTTTTCTGCATTTCTCTCTAAAGTGGATGCTGGTGATAATTTTGTTTCTCTTTTCTCTTCTTTATATATATTAATAGCTCCCATTTCTCTTTACATGTGTTACATGCATGGTATATGTTTTCACCTACTCATGTTTTTCCTGCTATTGTACTTTTCACTGTGCATTGTGTCTATGCCTCTTTAAGATTTGTAGATGTCATTTTGTCTGTCTTAACATGTATACATGCTATATGTTTATAGTCAATTATGTTTTTACCTGGTACTGTAGCACTGTACATTGTTTCTATGGTTTTGTTGCTCTGAATTTTGTTGCAAACAATTCATGGTTTGAGTCTCAACCAATTTTCTATTAAAAAATAAACACCACAGTACTTAAATGCCATGAGGAATGTAGGAAAGCAATAGGTAAACAGCTTTTCCACTAAGACAAGCAATTATCTACCAGTGTTATTCTACTCTATATAAGTCCAGAGTCATTTCATATCTCTAGGCCCTCATAACAGTTTCAAACTTAAACTAGCACTTAATTAACTAAAAACTTTCCTTATTTTAAAAGAAATTTAATCAGGTATAATGTGACATTATTGCTGGCTGTTATGTCAATGTGATAAAGGGTAACGAAGGTGTACATTTGTATTATTTCCAGGATAAATGCCACTATGGTCTTTAGGTTGCAGTATCATCAAGCCAATTATTTTTCATTCAGCATTCCATGCCCCACTACCAGTCAAAGCCTAAATAGTTTGATAGTTTCTCTCAGGGGCATACATTTTGACACTGTTAACCATGGAAGGTAAGCAACAAGAGGTCACAATCAGACTTTGTACCTTGTATCTGTAAGGTAAATACCTTACCAATTATGCCAACCCCTACCACTGCACTTTTAATATAAACCTTATTATAGTCATATAAATAATTATCTAGGAACCTGATTTATACCCTACCTCTTAACTATAATATTAACATTTCCTGCCTTACCTAGTTTCTTCCCTTACCACCATTGCTTTGAATTTCTAAAACACTAAACTCATGATGTACTGTCTGTCTGACAAACCCACTAATAACCCTCTTCAAATGCTCAGTGTATAACATCTAATAATGCATAAGTATCTTTTATATTGTAGTGGGTGCCTTTACTTCACATGAATGTAATCTAATTAGCAAATATATGTGCAATCATTAACGTATATTACTTACTGTCTGTTCATGTATATTAGTAAATTACTGTTTAAAATATTTGTAATATAGTGGAGCTTTTCATCCTTGGGCCTTGACTGCAAAGTGTTTTTGAATAAGTGCAGATGGACAAACCTGGGACACAAAAGAAAAAGAAAAATAAAGGTATGCAACCTGTCAACAAACAACTGGCTGACTTCCTTTACATGTAAACAGACTGGACCCAGGCTCCTGATCTATAGCAGTCATGTATCTACTTCACTCTTTTTCACAGTGCATAATTCAAATCACAAGAACAAACACAATACTTTGTAATTGTAAGGATACGTAAGCACACAGAGTTGTCTCTTAATTCTAACATCCAGTTTAAAATCAAGTCCCATGCCACATGTACTATCATATCTGGTTTATTAATATAATTACAACTAAGCATAGCTAAAGAGAAATGCAAATAGCAATTGAAGATTGTCAGTTTAAATACATAACATATCTATAAGCGTGTTAGTAAAGCCTAAACCAGGTACAGAAATACTATGATATTCACATTTGGCATTGTACTCATGGAGACTAAATATAAGCTGTCATAAAAAGCAGAAATGCAAAAGTATGTTTTGTCACACTAAAATATAACCAAATGAAACTAAAAAAAAAAAAAACACTTTGGTTTGGTTACTCCAGTCAGAGCCCACAAACAGATTGGTTGTTTCTTCAAATGATGAGATGTCATTTTAAGCATTGTTCAAGGAAAATAACAGTGCATAAACTTTAATGTTTACATTTAATCAGCAGTGTACAGAAATAAGTTTTCAGAAAAATGAAAAGACTTATATTTCTAGTTAATGGACCTCAACTTTTTTGTGCAGTTCTAGAGATTTGGTCAGTCTTTTTTTAAACACCCTTATTAAATTAGCACTTAAGATAAAGGTACATATAATAATCGAAAGGAGAATGATATTACATTTTTTCCATTTTCATACATTATAGGTCATATATGTTTTCTTCCTTCATAACTGTCATCATGCTGACATTACATAAATTGCTCAGTTTCTGCCTTCCCTTAAACCGCATTCCTACTGAATATTATGCTGCATATAGTGTTCCTACAAATTCTATTTATTTCTGTGTAATTTGCTCCTTAACTTTTCAAAATATCTTACAGGTTTATAGGTCTGTACTAGGCCAATGGCCCTGGAGCCTATATAAACCTGGCCCAAGAAAATTCTCTGTCATAATGCAACCCAAAGTTAGTTTCCAGTGCCCCTGTTAAGCAAGGCCACTGAAGTGATCCCTGGGGTGAACTTCCTATTGCCCATCACTCGTCAAGATTTCTCTTAAAGAGGGCTAGTGAAGTGCTCTGCTTGACGTAGATGGGAAGTTTGTTCCAGAGTATGTATGGGAAGTATCTGTCTTAAAGTTCAAATTTTACAATATTCAGTACTTCAGAAACAGTTAGGTTAGACATTGATTTCCAATTTCTAGTGATCCTTTTTTGGTAACCAACAGAATTAAACTTAAAAAAGCCCTCACTAGGTCTAGGCAATTTAGTTCCCATGTCCCATCACAAGAGAAATAGAAAATCTATCCTTAAAAAAAAACAAATAGTGATGGTTCTGGAGAGGAATTGTCCTCTCATACAGATACAGACTATGAGATTCTTCAGACGTCATCAGCATATAAATGCTGTTTCCCTAGGAAAGTTGTTTTGGGTACAGGGAAGATCTCTTTACAGATCATCGAAAAAGAGGGGGAAGAAAACATAAATGTAGGGGTTGGTCCCAATTTAACATTAGAAACCATGCTGCAACCATTGGAGCTGAAACAGGCTCAAACAATGTCCTGAATATTTCTTCTGCTATTTTATCTGGAACCGAATATGATTTGTTAAATAAAGGATTAAACCTGGCTTTTTTATATCAGAGAGCAAGTATGTGCATGACCTACTGTCCTTTTGCAGGTTACTTAATTTGAAGTTATTTTTTGGGGATTCAGAAAACCACAATGAACCAACAGAGGGAAGTTTCAAGTTTCATCCATCTACTTTCATACCGCCAATGAATAAACATGTGTAAATCTTCCAGAAATGCATTCTTAAGGAGCTTCATTTCAGGGGTGACTCATATGAGGGTGTGCTTAACAATAATTTAAATTCATCAGAGAGAAAGGCATTAAAGAATCTTAAAAATAGGAAGGATATAGTTATTATACAGTCAGATAAAGGGGGATCCATAGTTGTCATGGATTGGTCCCAATATGAAATGGAGGCTAACAAACAACTCAATGATGGCAGATTTTACACATACATGTCTATTGATCCTACTCCACAATTTAAAAATGAAATAGATATTTTTTTGGATTTGGCTGTGGAGGAAGGCATCACTGATGATAAAACATGCTTCCATCTCAAGGTAAGTGAACCTAGTTCCCAATACCTTTATTTGCTTCCTAAGGTACACAAAAACCTCCACAACCCACCGGGCCGATCAATTGCGTCAGGTAAGGGATCCTTAACAGAACCAATTTCTGTCTACTTAACTAAATACTTGAAACCTTTATTGAAGGCAGTGAAGGCTAGGATTAAGGACACGATGGAATTTTTGAACATTATTGATGATTCACAAATTGAAGATGGATGGTTATTGTGTACGTTAGATGTAACCTCTCTCTACACTAGCATACCCCATTGGACAGGCTTAATGCCACTGGAATTTTGGCTCACCGAATTGGGATGTATAGCCCTGGATTTAACACTTTTCTTCTTTGCCTTGTGGAACATGCATTAACTAAAAATGTGTTTTTTTTTCAATGGTAAATGTTATTTACAGTTGAAAGGTACTGCAATGGGGGCAGCTTTTGCTCTCATTTATGAAGACATTTTTATAGGCTACCTTGAACATTTCACGATCTATGATAGTAGTCATAACATTTTCATTGAGGAGATTGATATCTGGCGTAGGTACCTGGATGACTTCTGGATGATTTGGAAATCATATATAGTACATCTAGAGGGATTTGTACAATATTTCAATGATAACAAATGGATCATCCAATTCACTGTTAACTTTGATAAGAAGTGTATTTCATTTTTGGATGTTATGGTGAACAAACAAGAAGATGACACTTTAATCAGTACAGTTTACAGGAAGCCGTTTCACTCCAATTCTCTTTTACATGCATCCAGCTGTCATTCAGGTCATATCATTAAAAATATTCCTAAATCCCAATATATGTGGATTAAACAGATATGCTCAAAGGAGTCAGATTTCACACATTTTAATGAAGATCTCACTCAGAGGTTTGTGGAACAGGACTATTCTGTTAAACAGTTAACACAAACTAGTGGTTTAGTTAGCAAAATGCCTCGGGATGAATTACTAACATATAAGGGTTCTAGACCCACCCAGGGATCAAAAGTCAGATTTGTTACTACATTTGGTAGGAATACCAAACAGCTGACTGATCTAGTACAGAGACACTGTGACATTCTGCTATCTGATGAATAATTAGATGAGTTATTGGACAATAGGTGTGCTTTTTCTTATCAGAGGGGTATACCTATAGGGGGGCATTTGAACTTTTATAAAAAACACCCCTCTCCTGAATATAAAGCCCAATGGCACCAAATGATCTGGTTGTTATCCCTGTGAACATTGTGCTTTTTGTAAATATGTATTAAAGACTAAGGAATTCTCCAGTAAAAATACAACACGGGTCTTCGAAGTTTTGACATTTTCAAACTGCAGTAGCAAGTGGGTCATCTATTTGGCTGAATGTCAGTGTTCTGCATTTTATATTGGACAAACTTCCAGATCTTTAAAAAATTGTGTATTTCAGAGCATCTAAGTAACATAAGAAACAGGGTTGTCACTAATGCATTATACAAACATACTCTGGTTCACAAAACAGCTTGTTTTCATTTCACCATTATTGATAGGGTGAGAAGGTTAACATTTTCCAAAAACAAATGGCATGAACTTCTTAATGACAAAGAAAGGTCATGGATTATTAGATTGAGGGGTCTCTTTCCACCAGGGTTGAACGAACATCTCTAAAATATTTTTTTTAGTACAAACATTTTTATTTACATTGGGGCTGATTATACTCTTCAGTTCATATTATCAAGAATATTATTAGATTTATTGTTTTTTTATAATGGAAACGTTTTTTACTACACATTTTTTTGTATTCAGCAATATTGGTATGATCTTTGACTCGAGTGAGTCAATTAATTTTTCTCAATTTATTGGTGAACAAGTTAATAATATATATATATATATATATATATATATATATATATATATATATATATATATATATATATATAGGGCATTGTGGGCCATATGGTGATTTTTTGGCATTGATAAAGGCTTTTTTGTGCCGAAACCAGTTTGCCTTTTACTTCCATTCAAGAATAAAGTCCTGGATTTCTTCAATTGCGCTGGCTGTTTGTTTTTTGGATTAGTTACTTTTTGGCCTTTGCACTTGCCGTCCATGCGGAGTTTTGCTATGTTTTGCCATCTCAAAAGAATTATTTCCTGATTTACAGCCATTTGTTCAGCCAGTATTTGTGATGGAGGACTTTGTAGGGAATTTTTAAAATATTTCAGCTCATTACACTCATAAAGAGCATAGTCACAGTTACTTCTTTCATCCCTATCATGCATCCAACACATGTTACATACCTGAAGAAAAATTCTTTGAACTCTGTTTGGAGAAAGTGAAACTATCCCAACACATTTAAAGTCCTCACGGAAAAAAAATTTATATGAGGAGTAGCTTGTAAGGTAGAAAACCTAAACATGAGTAGTACAGATGTGCCATGTTTTTGTGCAACAGAGAATTACGCAAGTACTGTTCAAAGAAAACATTGTACAGAAAATATTGCTATAAGTGTATTAAAAAGTATTAATCTGCTGTTACTCAAGTGTGTAGAAGATGTGGCAAGATTAATATTTTGGCTAAAGTGAACAGATAAAAAAGTAAGTTTGCTCAAAGAGGGTGCATGCATTGGAGCACAGTCATGAAATAAGTTATTTATGGATACAGTTTGTATTGAAAATATATATGCTTGTTCCTATGTGGAGAGCATGCAAGTCAAAAGTACAGAAAATTACAACCTGAGACTGAATGGTAAATAATGTAACAAAAATTAAGAATGAATAACAGATATTTGATGTTTACACTTGATATTGGAGCATGGTATTTTACAATGGCTATTTGAAAAATAGAAGCAACAAAGAATTTCCTTTCTGAATTATTTGCTTATTTTGGACATCATGCAAAGCCAAAGAGTCAAAAAGTACTTTTGGCTGACTATAAGAACAAAAACCATAAAATTATTCTCCTGATAGAAGAGTTTGCAGATGTGCCATCTCCATTGTTCTACATGATTTGTCACAAGGTTGGGATGATGAAGAACATTTACAATAAGAATGTAAAAGAAAAGTCTACTAAATCAATTTTATTTAAATTCTTTTGCTAAGGCACTTTACAAAGTCTTTAACTTTTTTAAAATAAAACACAGCTTAAACATTAGCACTGTAAAGTGCATCCAAAATAAAAAAAACAGCACTAAAAGGTAGCATTTCTCAAATAAAAAATGATTTAGAGCTAAAACATCTTAATGAATGTTTTCAAATTTCAGACTACATCTTAAAAATAACAGACATTGCTGAAACTAATTACGTATAAACATAATATAAATGCTAGATAGCAAACCACAACATATGTATACAAAAAGGCTTAAGGAGGTGTTGATGGCACAAATATTGCTACACATCTAGGCAGTGGTGGACAATGCCTACTGTGGGTCCTAGGCTGTTTTCAAACCACAGACCACTTGCATACATTTTTAGGACCATGCATACATGTGTATGTTATTTTGTAGTCATCTTTCTGATCATTTTAAATTATATTTCTTATTTAATACAACATTTGTTACAGTGTGTTTTAAATGTGTAATGTTCTATACTTTTATAGTAAGCAGTGAAACAATATATATTAACCAATAACGACAAAAGCACCAATTTCAGAACATTTAACCACAACTGTCCACCGAAGCTACAATATTTTTTAAGTTTATCAACTTAGCAGTGTTATTTGTGTTTATCCTCACACATTCCCCAACTCCAGCAATTTTAGTCACCTTTTGGAGTGCTTTCTTCTCAGATATCTGTATTTAAAAATGAATAACAATAACAATGAAGAAAGTAACATATTTCAGATCTGTTTCACACAATTAAATGGTAGCCATACACGTATTTCAACTTAATTCACCCTCACATGTACCTAGTTCTTCAGAGCCAGATTAAAGACTGTTTAAAAATAACGATAACATCATAGGGTACTTTTCAGCCACAGGTAGCCCTACATCCCCCCACCAGCCACATTGCTAACGTATACATCCCTTATTCTTATGAATAAATATGTTACATGTACTTTATTGGTAGCTTTGGATGAACTCCATGAAATTATATAAAGATCACTAGCATCATGTCTTAAGACCCAGCCATGTGCAGCACAGATTAAATACAAGAGTATTTATGATGAGAGAATAAAAATCTTAAACACCTGATAACATATTTTAAGTCAATATGCACAATCTCTGCAGATGTAAAAGTCATCTGAGTATTCCACATTAAAAAGAACTAATAATAATGCAGATGTTGGAGCTACAAACAGCTTTGCATTTCAGTGCTTCATTTACAAATGCAGTGCCTTTACCCTTGACAGAGGCAGCAGCCCATTAACAAGTCAAAGCTTTAGTCCTCTTTGCTAACTGCCAGACAGAGTAACAGTTTTAAATTAAATGCAGAAATGTTTCACAGTCCAATCTTGGAGATAAGACTGCATTACAGTAATATGTATTGATGACTGCATAATGTCCAGTGAATATGGGATGATTCTGATTATCACACCAAATAATGCTGACTATACGACTTATCGAATATCAACTCCTTTGCAGCTACTGGAGGCTATAAAGAAGGCACTGCAAAAATATATTACTAAAATGAAACATGTTTAGACTATATTGCACAATCCAGGCCTATTAATGAATTAATTCAATCTTTAGTGCAGCAAATCAAGCAAAATAATTAAAGACAATATGAATGCTGCAGCAACCTTTATTCAACATTCCACAAGTCATGCAAAATTCAAAAATATTAAAGCATACATCATACTTTTTTTTAGGGGGGGGGCGGCTTACATGCTAGCAGGACATTTACATCTCATTTTGACCTTCCAGGTCTTCTCTGTTTTCAAGAGTAGCTATCCCCTCTGAAATTATTTATGACAAGTATGACCAGCATGAATGTTTGATAATGCCATATTCCCTCCAAAGTTAACAGAGTTGGATCATGGTCACATAGAGTCCTATGGAGGGTAATGAACCATTCCACTGCCAGACATATCAAAATCCCTTTGCTTGACTGTCTCTCCCTAATTGCCAAAAGACACTGATAAAAACTTGTCAGATTTTATACTATTTTCTTGCTTACTTTTACAACTATCACAGAGATTTGGCTTTCATTTAAAACCTTCATTTCAAATACTCACAATTATTTTTGTATATCTATCTATCTATCTATCTATCTATCTATCTATCTATCTATCTATCTATCTATCTATCTGTCTATCTATCTATCTACCTATCCACCTATCCTTTGCTGACCTGATTAGTCCCACTATGCTAATGGTCACTTTTCAGGGGAGACCTGAGGTGGTATTCATACTATAAGGGTAAATTTGGCCACAACATTGGGGAACATCCCCTACTCTTTCGTAAAGGGATTCATTTTGCCATGGCACTTCCTGTCTTCTGGTACACTGCGGAGGTGGTGCTGTGGTAGCGTTGTTGCCTCACAGTTAGACGTTGCCTGTTCGATTATCAGTTAGAGCATCTTCTGTGTAGTGACGTGCATGAATGGGCGTTCCTTCATTGAAGGTTGTGCATTAGGCCCGGCAAGCCAGTACATAAAAATCTACTGCCAATCATTAGTGGACCAGAGTTCTGCTGTGGCGACCCCTAACTGGGAAAAGCCGAAAGACACAAACAAACTTCCTGTCTTCCGGTCTGGGAGCATAGGTGGCTAGGAAAAGCTGGAAGTCAGTTTGAGGAAACAGTGAGGTCAGAGGGGATAGTGGAAATGGATTTTGTGTTTCAGGTGCTGTTAGTTGGACAGCAGATGTGTCGAATGTATTTGAAAAGGAATTGGAGGCTAAGGAGATGTTGACAGGAGAGTATAATGTGTTGAAGATGGTGAAATAGGCAGGTGAGCCTTTTCAAATGTAGGTGAAGGTGTTGAAAGCAGCAAATATGCATTCAGAAGATTTGTTCAAACATAATTTGTTCAAGCTGGAGGTCTCTACACAAGATTGTGTTGTTACAACCCTCCAGTTGGTAGGGCTTTGGGATCATATATTGTTGAACATGGTGTAGGAAAATGAGACAGAAAATGTTAAAGATGTGTCATTGGGAGAAATGATGGATAAGCTACAAAAGGAAGAAGTGCAAAATAATGAAGGTATGCAGGCTGGAAAAAAAAATCATATGCAGAAATGGTTGAAAAGGGATGCACAGTAAGAAACAAGAGAAAGAAACACGTTTAAAAAAACAACAGAGTGTTTAAAGTTCATAATGAAATGAAGGAAGATGCAGAAATAGACAGATATAAGATATGGGATGAAGTAATTAAGATGCTTAGGATTAAACCTAATGGGGCAAGAGCATTTATTCATATCAATAGAGAGACTTTTTGTGACATTATTTGTGAGACTGGGCAGTTAATGCAGAAATGTGTAGAGGAATATGAGAAAAAGAAAAACTGTCCAACATGGAACTTACATATACACAAGCCCTCTTTTAGGAGAGCTAAGAAAAAATCAATAATTAATTTAGGACTGAATTTGAAGAGACTTTAAAAAAGTATTTATTAAATATATGTAATGATGTACTGACGTTATCAAAAGTGTACGATAATAGGGGTTTATGGACTGCGGCATGAGATTGCAATGTGATATTGAAACTTGAAAATGAAAATGTTGTGCATATTTCAAGTATTATTAATGCTGAAGGAGACACAGACATGGGTTAGATACTGGAGACAGACAAAAATTTTTTTTTTCTTTTATGTGGAAAAAATTATAATTTAATCAATAATTGTGTGAAAAGAAGATATTTTATATGTGGTGGCATTGGACATAATGCAATGAATTGTCAACCAAGGTATTATAAATGTAAAACAACTGGGACATTTTCTCATGGGGGTTTGTGAAGAAAGAACTGAAATAGATTTAGACATGATAGAAGACATAAAAAATTATAGAATCATAGAAAAGGAGTTAGAAGAAGTAGAAATGCAAAAAAAAAAAGATGGCAGTATGGATAGAGAACTTATAATACAAAAAGTTAGAGTAGTTTGAGTAAAAGAAAATTTAAATATAGAAAATTTTGAAGAAGAAGAGTCAGGGTTAAGTGATAGTGATTATGTTAAATGGAATATAGTTAAACAAAAAAGGAATTATATTGTCAAAATGGCAAGAGAAAGAACAGGAAATAATACTGACTATTTAAAAAAAAGAAAGGGAAATGATGATTACATATTACTTACTGTAAAGTTACTTGTAAAGTCCTATCATTAAATGTAAACAGTTTTAAAAATCTAGAGAGGAAAACAGGAATTTTGGAATGGTGCAAAAAGTTAGAGAGTGATGTTATTATATTAGAATACATTAGGTTGTTGTCAGAATTAGAAAGATATCAGACCAAAGTGTGGTGGGGAAAAATGCTATATGGAATTTCAGAAAGGAGACCTGCTCAGGAATACTCCCTAAAGATACAATTAGTGTTAGATATTACATTTGTTACAGCAGGTTGAGTTACTGTTATTGACATAACATGGATGGAACATGATATCTGAATTATTGCAGTATATGCATATCTAATAAAAAAGAGAGGGAAGAAATGTTTAGAAAAATAATTCAATATGTAGGAGTTAATATGGAGATAATAGTAGTAGGGGATTTTAACTGCAATTTAATACAACAAAAACAAGAGGACATATGATGCTAAAGTAGTAAAGGATATTATAAAATTTGGACAGTTAACATTTTGGAATGTAGAGACTTAGACTTATAGAAGAGGATAAAAAGAAACAGAAATAGATTATTTTTAGTGTCAGAGAGTTTAGTAATAGTTGTCCATGGTGTGTTATTGACAGTTTTTTCAGATCATAGGGCAATCTGTGTTATGTGACATGGAAGGAAGAGAATATATATATATATATATATATATATATATATATATATATATATATATATGAAGAAAATAAAGTATAAGAATTTAAGTAACAATATAATTGATTGTCTAGAGAAGAATGATGAACATTTCTTTATTAAGGAACAAAAATTATGAGTTGAATAAAAAGATAGAACATTTATTGTTTAAACAAAGAAATTTTTTTGAAAGGAAAAAAGAAGAAATGGCACCATAGTTAAGTAAAATAATTAAAGAGGATAATAGTGCAGTGAGACAACTGAAAACTTCACCAGGTAAATGTGTACTACACAGGAGGAGATTATGACTATAGTAACAGAACATATTACAACACTATTTAAAGAGCAGGGAGCAAAGACATGGAAGGAATGAAAGGCATGCATGTTTTTGGATGAGGAAAACAAGAATTTAGAGGGAAAAAATAAAAACAGATGAACTAGAAAAGGTGTTAAAATTAATGAATTTAGATTCAGCTGCAGAAGATGGAATTGAATATATGATGTAAAAAAAATTACAGTAGAGCAAAAATGGTTTATAAAGGTATTAAATGAATGGTTGAATAATGGTGTACAAAGAGTTATGTAGAGGTGTTTTCAGGTTTGTATATAAAAAAGGAGAGAAGGGAGAAATACAGAATTGGAGACCAGTTGTATTAAATAACACGGGTTATAAGATTTTTATGAAAATCTTACAAAAAAGATGGAAGAAAAAGTGGGTAATGTTGTAAATGATCACCTGTTTGGTATAAAAAGTAATCGGGTTCAAGATTTATTATTAATAATCAGGGAATTAGTAGCTGATATAGTAGTTAGTTATGCTCAGACAAAATGAATTGTAGACAATTTAAGTAAAGCTTTTGATTTGATTCATCATTCAGTATTATGGGATATATTTGATATTTATAATATAAGTAAAAAGCTTAAAAAATTGTGTTTTTCAGTATATAAGTGCAATATAGTGAAGATTATAATAAATGGATGGTTGAGTGAAGATATATAGTTACAGAAAGGTATTAGACAAGGTTGTTCATTGAATGGTATATTATTTGCATTGATAATGAATGTAATATCTATGTATATGAATAAGGAGATGGATATTATGAGTTATACATCTATGGAAGGGATGCAAATGTCTATTTTGTTAAATTATGGAGATGATATTATAACAAAAATGTAGTATGTTTGAATGTAGTGATAAAACAAATACAAGAGATTATTAAGGTAATAGCTTTTGTGTTAAATAAAGACAAAAGTAAATGTTTAGGTTTTGAGGGGAAGATTGGTAGAATTAAATTCAATATGACAGAATTTAAGATTCTTGGAATAGATTTTGGTAAACAATAAATTATAGAAACAAAATGAAAAGAAAAAAACAGAGGAAATGAAACATATGCATGTGTTTTGGAAATCTTTTAGGCTGCGATTTTATAAAAAAAAATCTATCTTTTTGTCTAATACTATTTATTTAGTGAGTGTTTTCAGTGCCGTTTTGAAGTGAGAAAAAAAGTTGTGTAATACAATATTCTTCTTTTTAGGGGATCTAGATTAAAACCACTTAAGATAGGGGTCTTATCTGTAAAAAAAAAAAAAAAAAAAAAAAAAAAAAGATAAAAGAGGTGTGGGGTTAATTAACCCTATAGTGTATATGGCTTCTTTGAACATATACAGAATAATGAAATGTTTAAGTGGCAATAATGTTCCTTTATTAACAAAAATGTTAAGATTGAAGTATATAACAGAATAGTTATTATTTTTCAGTGCAAAAAAAAGAAGAGGGTGTTGTAATAAGGAAATGGAAAATTATCAAAATAAGATTATCTTGTGGAAAATAAATGTGAAAGAAATTAAAAATGAAAGAAAAGAATGGTATAATAAAATTATGGAAAAATATTATAGGATATATCCATGGAAGGATTTATAGAAAAAAATGCTATCATTGCAAGGAGGGTAAGATGCAAGGGAATTATTGAGTGTCAAGAGTTTTATGGAGGTTAATTATACAACAATTAGAAGTAAAAGTGAACATGTCTTATAAAAGCAGAAAAGATAGAGTTTGTTTGCATTGTGGTGATCTTGAAACTATTGAACATGTGTTTTTGAATGGAAAAGAGTCAAAATGTTATGATATATATGTCAGATATGAAGTATGTGTAGGGTTTAAAGATGTCAGTACTTTAAATATGGATATGACTGAGTTTGGGTTTTATAGAAATAAAAGTAAAAAAGAGGTTGAGGAAACTGATAAAAATATGTTATATATTATGGTTAATTCGGAATCAGAGAGTAAAAGAAAGCATGTTTAATAAAAAATGGGATTTTGGTGATGATATTAAAAATATAAGGTTTTGGTTCTGGAAGATGGAGTGGGGGTCAAAATGTTAATATTTTTTGTATGTATAAGATGAAGGAAGTGGAGAAAAAATGTGAATTATGTTTCAATAAATATTGTATATAATGTAAATAATAGAAATATGCATATATACTGTAAATAAGTTGCAACTGATTATGATTATTGTAAATAATTAAGGTTGTTTTTAATAAAGGACACCCTGCTCTTTTTGATAGGTTCCATGGGATCTTTTACATCCACCTGAGTGATCATCAACTCAAGCAGATGGGATCTCAGCTTAACACCTCATCTGAAGGATATTTCCTAAACAAAGTAAATAACTCTTGCATTTGAAAGATATTTATTATGAGAAACAGTAAGCTTCTCTTCCCTGAAACACACATTTAGGGAAATGTATCTGGTAACCATACCTCCCAACCATTCTGAATTGCTTGTTTTTTACCGAGTTTTGGGGTCCAAATAATGGGTGCCATGATTCCCGAGTGGCACCCCTTCATTTTTGATTTTTCCACTTTGTTTAAGTTTTTGTGCTGCTTCAGCTGATGTCATCATGTGCATGATGATGTCAGTGCCGTCGGTGCTACCAGCCTATCAGAATTGAGCTGAAGGACTGACATGCATGCATTTCTGGCTGGGCGCTCAAGGTCTGTTCAAATGCTGTGAGTGGGAACAGTTATCGTCGGATCCGGAGTTTTGATTCATGGCAGCAGATATATTGTTATATTTAAGAACAACAAGCTGGTAGGACATTTTGAATATCATGGCTGGCTGAAGGTAAATAGAGTGCATGTGTGTGTGTGTGTGTGTGTGTGTGTGTGTGTGTGTGTGTGTGTGTGTGTGTGTGTGTGTGAGTGTGTGTGTGTATGTATGCATGCGTGCGTGTGTGTGTGTGTGTGTGTGTGTGTGTGTGTGTGTGTGTGTGTGCGTGATTATGATTTTTTTTGCTTTTGTCTAATGAAAACACTGCAGATATATTTTTGATTTTGATTTCAGTCTGCCTTTTGAGCAGAGGTTATAGAGCCTTTATGTGCAAACCTGGTATGATGCCAATGTGCCAAAGAGTCAAACTTTCCATTTGGTACTTAAATGTAGTGAGTATCATTCCAAGGTGGAGGAGGTATTTGGGGTATGTAGTTTTCTATATTTTTGTTTAAATAGGTACTCTTTAGCATAATGGGCACAACTGATGTTTGGGCAATAGTGTTGGATTTCTAATGCTGTTACACCCTACACACTTTATTGGATTCCTTTTCTCGAGGTTTGTGATATCTTAGCTGCCCCAAAAGACTAACATCTGTGCCAACTCCGAAAAGACTATTGGTGTTAAAATCATAGTATGTTTTCTGAATGTCTTGCATTATTTGTGCTTCCTTTCTTTTGGTAGGTTAGAAAGGAGAGGTGTACACCTTTTTCCACAAGGTATCAAAAAATCTTTGTACCATTGTGTATTCCTCTGGCACATTCATCTTTTTTCTGAGCACTTCTCCTCCATT